>NC_056748.1:775283358-775538358 GCF_019279795.1 Protopterus annectens
GCATATGTGTACGAGTCTCATTTTTCCATTGTCATTATCCATACTTCTAGATGTTCGTCGTGTTACCCTGCTGCAGTCATCACACTTGGGTTATCCTGTCGTCAGGCGGTCCCGTAGTCGGCCTGAATTCTAAAGTCTTGGTCCGGCGTCGGTTGCTGTCGCTTCTTCCCTGACGTCAGTGCGCCAAGGGTATATATGATGCATCCGACGCCATTTTCTTCAGTCTTTCTTGCCGCGCGGTGCCCAAAGCAGAAGCAGTTCGCAAGTGCCGGTCGGCCGACTCCTGAGATTTTCGAAGTCGAATTTCAGATCCAAAGTCTTCAGTAAAGCTAAGTACCCTGTTGGGGAAACTTTTCTTGCCTCAGACCTATGTCAGAAAAAGTTAACAATTGTATTTCTTGTGGGAAGCAAATACCTCATAAGGATTTTCATTCTTATTGTATACCTTGCCTAGGCCCAGACCACGACGTCACTGGTCGTCGCTTTTGTGCTAGGTTCAATAAGCGAACTATAAAACAAAGCTTTGATTTTGCATGACGCTACTTCAGTAGTAAATTTAATTACACTATGCCGTCGGAGCAACCGACTACCGGCGTGCACAAAAAACGCAAAGATAAGGACTGGCAGCCTAAACCCAAGCCAGACTCCGATGCCTCGGCTGAGCCGGTCTCAGGTTCACCGGTTCTCAGTGAGGAGCCTACGCAGCCCCTGGCTACAGCAGAATTGGAACTCGAGACCTCTTTGGATCCTATGGCGGAGAGTTCTAGGCCGACACAGCCATTTTCTTTAGGCCCTACCGACGACATTACAGAAAGAGAAGCCGGTGCTGCAGAAACACCTTCGGTTTCTGAAGGTGTCTTCAGACCGACGACGCTCACCATAAAAACATATCCTAAGCTTAAGACTCCTCTTAAACCAAAAAAGACTGCACTTCAGTCTCCAGTTCAAGGCCCCATGCCTAAGAAACAGATGCTTAAAATGGCTGAAGATTTGATCTCTTTAATCAGGGGTTCCCAACCCCCACCCTACAAAAGGCCTAGACAAGAGGAAGATTATGCCTCCTCTGATCAAGTGTCTATTTCCTCAGGCTCCTTTGAGGAACAAGATTACTCGTTTCCCCATTATGAAGATTCTGATGCTAAGGATTCCATTCCCTCAGCTTCTCCCCCTGAAGACTACTCCTTTGGGGAAACTTTACATACTATGAGGGAACATTTTCACTGGGAAGTTCAGGACTACTCTGACTCAAAGAAAAGGCTCAGAGAGTTTCTTTTACTCCCCCAGCACAGAGCACTTGCTATCCCCCCAGTTTTAGACATTGTGGATGATGTTTACTTAGAATCTAGTTTAAATCCAGATTCTCTGCCTCCTGCTCCAGCCAAACCAGACAGATGATATAGAGTGCCTGACTCCCACAAATTCCTTTATAAAAGCCCTGTTGCTGACCCAGAGACTATCTCCCAGGGTCCCAAAGAGGCTCAGGTTTCTATGGCAAAAAATCCTGTACCCTCTGAAAGGGACTCCAGAGCACCAGACAGGTGGGGGAAGAAGGTTTACACCTCAGCCACTCTAGCTATGAGAGCACTAAATTGTCAATTTCACATGCTAAAATACCAGCAATTTCTAATGTCTCAAATAAAACAAAAGATGAGCACACACCCTCAACAGTCTGAATTGAAGGAAATGCAGGATCTGTTGCATGCAGCTGAACAGGTGGGCAAACATACTTTACAATGTGGATTTGATTCCTTAGAAGCTTCCTGTAGAGCAGCTGTTACTGGGTCTGTTATATGTAGGCATGCTTGGTTAAAGGAACAAACTCTGCCTGATCATGTTAAAGCAAAGTTACTAGATGCTCCCTTACAGCAGGATGTCCTATTTGGAGTTAAAGCAGAAGAAGTCTTAAAGAAAATGGAGGATAAGGCAAAATCTATGCAGATGGTCAAAGATTTCTTACAGGTTCAGCCCCCTCGCTTCAGCAGAAATTGGCCAACAAAAAATTGGTCCTTTCCAGCTACTGACAGACCTCAGAGGGGTAAATACAGCCACAAACCCACTACAAACCTTGACAATGGGGCACTGCAACACAGAAGGGAGGAGAAAACAGGCCCCAAAATACTAGAAGGCAAACGCAATAACTTAAACCTCATATGGCCAAGCAAAACTCTCTTGGCAGCTCTCTTGGGAGGAAAATTAGAACTTTTTTCAGACAGCTGGTGCATCGTCACAAAGGACAAATGGGTCCTGGACATTATTTCACAAGGATAAAGATTTCATTTCCACACGTTGCCAACGATAAGAGGAATGCCAAACCTGCCACAAAATCAGTGGGCAGAGGCACAAAAACAAATTACAGCTCTCATGGACATGAGAGCCATTCAGCTGGTACCTACACGGGAGCAAGGCCATGGATTTTACTCAAGACTCTTTCTAGTCCCCAGAAAGGACAATGCTTGGAGACCAATTCTGGACCTTTCAGTTCTAAACACCTTCTTACAAGTACCCAAATTCAAGATGCTAACACTACAGCAGCTTCTTCCCATGTTGGGCAAGAAACCATGGCTAGTAACGTTGGACCTCAAGGAGGCATACCTGCATGTCCCTATCATACAAAATTGCACCAGATACCTCAGTTTCATTGCAGGTTCAACCCATTACCAGTTTTCTTTACTGCCCTTTGGCTTATCCACTGTGCCCAGGGTTTTCACAAAATGCCTGGCACCAGTAATTGCATACTGCAGACAAAGAGGAATTCAAATATACCCATACCTGGACGACTGCCTCATCCAAGCAGAAAGCAAGGACATCCTCTTACAACATGTGGCTTTTGTAAAACACCTTCTAAGTTGCCTAGGGTACACAGTAAACGAAAAGAAATCAAAACTAGTACCCTCACAAAATATGACATTCCTGGGTGCCAGCTTGAATACAATGGCCCAGATGGCTTATCTGACGCCAGACAAACAACTACAACTGACTCAATATTTCAAAACAATGGCAACAAAGGTCCAACTCCCTGCAAGAAAAATTCTGCAGGCCTTGGGCTTCATGGTATCTTGCATACTACTAATACCATTTGCAAAGCTGCATATGAGGAAATTACAGTGGTACCTAAAAAGCGTATGGTCTCAACACAGCCACAGCTTGGACACAATGATATTTCTCATTCCCTGCCTTCAACAAGAGTTTCTATGGTGGTCACAGGCATGTCACCTCAACAAGGGTCAGCCTTTCACCTTGCCCCCAGCCAGGCAAACTATGACAACAGATGCATCGGACTATGCCTGGGGGGGACACATGGCAGGACAGTGCATTCAAGGCATATGGACTGCAGATCAAAGGAAACTGCACATCAATAAAAAAGAAATGCTAGCTGTACAGAATGCCCTGACAGCCTTCAAGGACCTCTTGCATCCAGGACAGCTTACAATAAGGACGGACAACACCACAGTAATGTGGTACATAAACAAACAAGGGGGTACACACTCCTACCCTCTATGCAGGCAAGCAGTGACCTTGTGGAACACAGCACTGGCTTACCAAGTTCAGCTACAAGCTCAGTTCCGGCCAGGAAAAAAGAACACATTGGCAGACGACCTCAGCAGAAACATCATGGATCCCAATGAGTGGAAACTGGATCCACAAGTATTTGCAATGATAACTCAAAAATGGGGCCACCCAGACATAGACCTGTTTGCCAGCCCTCAAAACTATCAGCTAACAAAATTTTGTACAAGGACGCTTCACCATCAAGCTTGGAAATTGGACGCAATCTCATTCAGTTGGAAAAACCTGACAGTATATGCCTTCCCTCCATTGCCGCTTCTCACAGAGGTGCTGCTGAAAGTCAGGAAGGAGAGACCCAGAATGATACTCATAGCCCCAGACTGGCCATGCCCGCACTGGTACCCACTAGTAAGGAATATGGCCCAGGGCCCACCTTGGATTTTACCACAAGTTGCTCATTTGCTCACACAGCAAGACAATCAGATTCTACACAGCCAGCTCAAAACCTTAAATTTGGCTGCATGGCAAATCACCTAAGCAACCAGCCAGCACCTCTTCCTCAAGCAGTTATGGATGTTATTCTGGAAGCTAGGAGGCCCAGCACCAGGAAGGCCTACTCGGACAAATGGAAAAGGTTTCGCGCCTGGAACCAAGCCTCACATACCTCAGATTCTACAGTATTTAACTGAGATGTTGCACAAAGGACTTTCTTTTTCATCTATTAAAATCCACGCCTCAGCTATTTCAGCCCACTACAACATGAATCCTCCCTTATTTTCACATCCGTTTCTAAGGCAGTTTCTCAGTGGGGCCAAAAACATTAGGCCCCCCAGGAGAGCACCTACACCAACCTGGGACCTCAACTTTGTTCTGGAGAAACTTACGCTACCTCCTTTTGAACCAGCTTCTCTGCTGACCTAAAGTTTATATCATGGAAGACTCCCCTGCTGCTAGCAATAACTTCAGCCAGAAGGGTCTCAGAGCTTCAGGCACTAATGGCAGTAGAGCCTTTCCTCATTTTCCATCAAGACAGAGTTTCTCTATGAACTAATACCTCCTTTTTGCCTAAGGTGGTATCCAGTGTGGCTCTAAATCAAACCATCCACTTACCCACCTTCTTTCCAAATCCACAGAACAAAGGAGAAAGACTCCTGAACTCCTTGGACATTCACAGACAACTACGTTACTACTTGGATAAAACTAAGGTTTTCAAAATATCTGACCAGCTCTTTGTATCCTATGCTGCAGCTTCACAAGGGAAGGACATATCAAAACAGACCATTTCCAAATGGATAGGACGTTGCATTTGTTTTTGCTACACCCATCATGGAGAACCAGTTCCTGCTACCATAAGGCCCCACTGTACCAGAGCAGCAGCTACATCTACAGCCTTCCTCAGGGGGGTGCCAACCAAGGATATTTTGGAAGCTGCAACTTGGAGTTCAGTACACACCTTCACCAAACACTACCACTTACCACTTTACTCTAAGACTAGAGCTGGCTTCACCACTGCAGTTCTGCAGGGCCTTCTAGCCTCCTCTAACCCTGTCTGACTCCACCTCCCATCCTTAGCTTTGTGATTCTACCCAAGTGTGATGACTGCAGCAGGGTAACACGATGAACATAGTATAGTTTTGTACCTACCATAAATGTAGATGTTCGAGTGTATACCCTGCTGCAGTCCAGGTTACCCTCCCTCCATCCCCTCTGACCTAACTAACTAAAACTTTACAATACACTGATACTACCTTTGTGATGTATTTGCTTATAGCTGGAGGGATGTTTTGTTTGTGCTAAACTTTTTAGATTGGTACTATTTACTGACCACCTTTTTGGGGGCACCTGACATCTGGGACAAGAAAAACTGAAGAAAATGGCGTCGGATGTATCATGTATACCCCTGGTGCACTGACATCAGGGAAGAAGCGACAACAACCGACGCCGGGCCAAGACTTTGGAATTCAGGCTGACTGTGGGAACGCCTGACGACAGGATAACCCAAGTGTGATGACTGCAGCAAGGTATACACTCGAACATCTACATTTATGGTAGGTACAAAACTGTACTTTTCTTCACACATCACATCCCTTTGAAAGGAAGAACTATAAACCAGCAAAAGGTAATTAAGCATTTCATTAAATGAGTTCTTCATCTTTGTTTAGCTTCCTTGGGACTTCGACATGACTGATAGATAAATGCCCAATGCTCAAATGAGCTGGTACATGTTGAAAGATGTTTGTCATAGTTACCACTTGTCTTCAGAATTGTTGAGGTGTAGAGCATTACCTTTTTTTAACACAGTTTTAGCTTTTGCATTATTTGAAAGAACTGAGATCTTTTTGGGCTAGGAAACACAAAAAGGTGCACGCAAGGCTAGTGCTCGGCTAAGAAACAGCAACCAATGACAAAAAAAGCCAGCACAGCGTGGAATCCACAAAAAATATTTATTTGAAAATCGGTGATAGGAGGAAAAATCCCCACTATCAAAAAATCCAAACCGGTTTCGGCTAAACACAGCCTTCTTCAGTGGATCAAGCAATTGTAAATTACAACCAAACAACTCAGTATAAACAGTATAATTTAAATAAGGCGTGCAACAATCATTGGTCCTTCAAAATTGGTCATTAAGACCAGGTGGAAATAAAGCTCCAAGTTTGATCATCCATTTTCTTTCTTTGACATTTAGCAGTTCATGCCAGCCTACCTTATCCCTACATCGACCGTTAATACAATCAATAACAATAAATGAAAATGAAGCTGTATGATGTTTAAGAACATGTCTGTAAAGAGCATTGTTTTGACGTCTATTTTTTATATCACCAAGATGTTCCCCAATTCTCAGAAGTAATGTCCTAGAGGTTTGTCCAACATAGAATGAATAACAAGTACATATGGCAAGATAGATAACCCACTCACTGCTGCAATTGGCCCAAAAATTAATCTCAAAAATCTCAGGGGTGTTTCGGCTGGTGAATTCACTAGTCTTTGGCACCCTAATACAATATGAACAATGACCACATGGCATAGAACCAATAATCGGTCCACCAGTTAGAGAAAATTGAGTAGGGTCCTTAACATCCGAAACCACCCTTTTATAGTGACTAAACATTGAACCTAATGTTTGTCCTCTTTTATAAGAGAACAAACATTTGTCTCTCAAGAAAGGATGTAATCTATCCTCTGCCATCAAAATATTCCAATGTCTATTGATTATATTCATAAAACCCCTGGTATTACGTCCATAAGTTGTAACAAAACGTAATGGTTCAGAAGAATGATCATGACTTTTAACTTTGTAACTTAATAAATCCAATCTATTTTGTGTAGTGGCCCAGTTTATGGCAAAACTAATAGTACCTGGACGATAACCTCTCTCTTTAAATCTACAAACCAGATCTTCTTTAATGGTATGAAAAATTGAATCATTGGAACAAATCCTCCTAGCCCTGAGAAATTGGGATTTGGGGATATTCTGGATGATATGTTGTGGTTGGAAGCTGGAAGCATGTAAAAGGGAATTGAACCCAGGAAATTTCCTATATAAAACTGTGGATAAAGTATCATCAGGATTCCTGATAACCTCCACATCAAGGAAAATCATCCTAGAAATATGATAATTTACCTTGAATTCAATTCCCCAAATATTATCATTAAGATAATCAATAAACTCTAAAAGATAAACCTCATCAGCCTTCCACACCAACCAACAATCATCCAGATATCGGTGCCAAATGTCCATCTCACACATAGAGATGTTATGTTTATGATCATAAATCATAACCTCTTCGATGTAAGCCATAAATAAGTCAGCGTAAATGGGTACAAAAGACACACCCATCGCTGTACCTTTAATCTGCAAAAAGCACTGTTTCTGAAAATAAAAAACATTACTAATCAGTACATATTCGGCTAAACAAACCAAAAAGGTATTGAATCCGGGTGAATAAAGACCGGATCGAGACAACCAATAATCCAAGGCCTGCAGACCAGCCCAATGTGGAATATTGGTATAGAGAGAGGTTACGTCCAGAGTACATAATAACCAATGTGGATCAAGTTTTTGGGCTAACCTTAATTTCCTCCCAGAAGTTATGTCATTGCTGTCTTCTGACTAGTCCATTTATCTCCATGGTTTATGTCTAGGTTCAGATTGTAGGAAAGAAGTAACACATCACACATTTAATATTTTTTTTTGTTTTGTTTTACATTTGTTTACCAGTATAGTACACTGATCACAACTACCCCTTTTCAAGTACTACTCGGTCAGATGCCCATATGACTAATTCAAAGAAAAAAAAAAGCAGAACAGAAAGCCAGTAAGCTGTACATCCCAAAACGAAGACAGAAAGTAACACTGTATTGCAAATACTGTACATACGATTTGGTAAATGTAGCAACAATTATAAGAGAAATGTACATTGTACATGATTATATTACAGTTTTACATCGTGGTTGAAATATTGTGGGATAATACGAGTCAGGGTGGGGGAGGTGGAGTTTGAGGTGTTAGTAGTTGAGAGAGAATAAGGCTAGAGATTGAGAGGCCCTTAGGTTATATGGCCTGCTGTGTGGCAAGTGTAGTTTGATTTGATGTGGCAAAATTAAGTTCAGTTCTGAAGGTGGGGAAGTAGTATTGTACTTCAGTTAGCTATTGGGGGGATTTCCATAGTTTAGGAGCAAGGATAGAGGACAAGTGGTTGGTGCAGTGTAGACTGGCTTGTGGGGTTTGGAGTGGGAGGCTTGATTTGGAGAGACATTTGAGACTGCAGTGTGTGTGAGTGAGTAACTGGTGTAAAGTTTGGCAACTAGCGGTACAAATGAGTTATGCTGGAGAAGGATAAAGATGGGAGAGCCTAGTAGCAGATATACTCTACAATGTACTGGAGCCATTTGTGTTTTTTGATGGTGAGGCAGTGATGCACATGAGTGGGTTAGTTAATGACGAAGTGACAGGTTTTGTTGATAGTCTGTAGAGTGGAGGAGTTTTTCTTTAGAGGCTGTGACTGACTATTATGGCTAATCCACGTTCGAGTTGGTCCAGAAGTACTCTTTTGTGAAATGCAGCTCAGGCTTTTAACTGAAAGGGATGCATGATTCCTGGAAGACCGACTTTTGTTTAGGAAACATTGAAGTCTTACAAGCTGGGATATATTTGGGTAAGATGCACACAAACTGGCCCATTACAGTCAATGATGGCCTTAATAAGGTAAGAAAATAGGGAGAGTTTGACTTCTTTGTCAACTAAGCAATGAAAAAATGTTCTTACTGTAACTGATACTTGATCAAAGTACAGTTGATTGTTGAAAGTTTCTAGAATATTAGTGACTCAGCCCATCTAATGATTGTATCAACCTTTAATGAGCTTTCATTTATATGGTAATCAGTGAGAAAGTCTTTTTTTTCCTTCATAGTAATGACTGTAATACATTGTTTGTTTGCATTAAGTGTAGGACTTTATTCATAACACTAGGTATTGAATGTATTGAGCTCTTATTGGAGAATATAAGAGTAAGAAGGAATCAGTAATGGCTTCTAGTTTGCAAGTCATGCAAATGTTGCCAACCACAAATATTGGATATTTGTATTTACATCAGAGGAGTGGATGGTTGACATAATGGTTAAGATTTTTGCCTCCCAAGCACAAGGTTTGACCCTGACCTCCAGCCTTCTCTCTGTGGAGTTTGCATGTTCTCCCTGTGTATCTGTGTTGTTTTTCCCACCTCTAAAACAAACATGCTAGTTGTTTTCACTATGAGCTCACTCAAAAAATGAATGACGTGATGGGCAACCTATCAAAAAAAAAAAAGAGTTGTATAGACCAACTGCTTTTGGTATCTAGCTGTGGTGCACAGTAGCCTCAAGACAGGAGAATACAGATAAAAATTGGCTCTAGGTGATTTGGTAATGGTGACTAATGCCGCCACGAATGGGCATGAGTATTTGCGAGTAGTATGTGGTTGTGGGCCCAGCCTATTCAAACCTATGTCTGGTAGGTGGAGGGGTCTTTGTGCCTCTACAGGCCAGTGTGTGCTTGCCATAAACCCTAGCAGCCCTGGGTTAGTAAGCTACTAGACAGCTAGTGTACAGTTCCTCTGTCTGGGTTACATGGAATAGCTCTCTTGAGCGAAAGCTGGAAATAAAACCATTCAACCTGACAAATATGAAATAAGGATAACTACACTGAATTTAGGTTCAGTGGCAGGGTGCAGCTTGGAAGTGGATGACATGATGGTAAATAGGAGACTGGGACATCCTGTATATCCAGGAGACAGCACAGCAAAAACACTTGACTTAAGATCCTCTACTACTTGGTGGTGGGGAGACTAGAAATGATGTGGGAATTGTGGTGAGGGAGAGTCTTCTTATGATAATTAGGGGATATAGTCAGATATCATAGCAGTCAGACTGTAGTATAATGATATGACAGTATTCATAATAGCCTATGCCTCATAAGTAGGAATGGAATAGCAAGGAAAAGATTGTGTTCAGGCAGCAAGTTGCAGGATCTACTAGATAAAGCAGGGCATGAGCTGGTGCTGATAATGGTAGATAATAGGAGATTTGAATGCTTATATAAGGACAGACAGATCCGGATACAACTACCTGGGTACACTTGGTTGGGGCAATAGAAATAAGGGAGAGGCCATTCTAGATTTCTGTCTTGAAAATGGCTTAATACTTTTCAAAAACATGGTTCAACAAGAGACGTAGTCACAAGATGACATGCAAGAGTGGCCAACATGCAACTCAGACTTTTCCATAGTGAGGAAAAAGCACGGTGGGGGGGGGTTAGGGGGTAGAACTGGAGATTTGCAAAGTCATCTAAAAAAAAAATGTCATTTCACACCATAAACCACTGGTGGCTACAATCAGCTGTAGTCAGTGGTCAGCAACAAAGAGTAGGCCAAAAACCTGGAAGTTGATTGGAGCAAAAAGCACAAGAGTTCAAAGAAATATTTAGGCCTCCTGCACCTCAGGAAGAAAAGAAACTAGATGGAATTGAAGAAGAATGGCGGCATCTCAAAACAAAAAAATCCAAAAAGCAGAGGAAGGCTGGAAACCAAGAATACAGCCAAACTATTTATTAAAACACTGGTAAGGGCTTTCGTCTGGTGACCATCACCAGACTTCAGACAAATTTAAACATCACAATAAAACACTTTTATACATACGCTAAATTGAATAATTGACTACTAATTAAAAAAACAATTTAATTAATTGATAAAAGCAGCCCAGAACAAAAGACACTAAAATAAACACATTCACTTTCATATATAGGTTCATAGGTAGGTACTAGGCTATCTGCCCGAGGGCATTTATAAGCCTAGCCAGTGTGTGTCAGCTTTCGCCACCCCCATTGATTAATTAACTGAGCCTCTATCAAGAAGAGCCAATGAAGTGATCCCAGGGGTGTATTTTCTGTTACCCATCCACTCGTCAAGGTTTCTCTTGAAGAGTGTTAGTGAGGGGCTCTGCCTAATGTAGTTAGGAATTTTGTTCCAAAGCATGAGGAGTCTGTGTGACAGGAATCTATCCCTCCAGCATGTTCTATTTATTGTTGTGGCAAGGTTTAGCTCACTAAAGTGAGTGGCTCACAGTGACTTGGATTTCTTTAGGTGGAGCATGTCCATCAATTCTGAGTTGGACATGGCTTTGTAAGTCAGGTAGAGATCACCTCTGAGTAAGCGATATGCCACTGAATACAGCTTGAGTTTTTCCAGCTGGGCTGCATAGGACATATGTTTGAGGCCAGTAATCCTCTTGGTGAGGTACTTTTGTGGTCTTTCCAGCTGTTGGAAGTGTCTTGTATTAAGGGGGCTGCCACCTATGTGGTAATTCATGGGTGTTTTGTTTTTCCAAAACGGGAAGACTATGCATTTTTTGGCATTTAGCTTGAGGCCATGACTTTGACACCAGGTATCCGTCTCACTAAGGCCCTTTTTGAGAATGTCCGTGTCAGCCGGAGAGTCAGTTATGGCTTCCAGTTTGCAGTCATCTGCAAACTTGGATAGCCATAGTCCTCCTGTGTTTGCCTGTACTTCTGAGAAGTATATGCCAAACAGTAGAGGTCCCAGGACCTAGCCTTGTGGGACACCACTTGTGACTGGTTTAGAATCGGACCTGGAGCCCACTATTCTTACTGTGTGAGTTCTGTCTATAAGCCATTTTGGCGACCCATCTCGTGACGTAGGGTTTTATGTTCAGGCTGGTGAGTTTTTCTGTAATTCCCGAGTGGGGAATGATGTCAAAAGCCTTGGTGAGGTCATCTATGGCCTTGGTGATTGTCTCGACGAAGTCAACCAGGTTTAGTAGGCATGATCTGCCTTTAACAAAGCAGAACTGGGTCGGGTCAAGGGTTTGGAGGTTCCCAATGTCTTTGTTAATGAGTTCCATGATGATGCGCTCCATAGCCTTGCAGACCAGGCTAGTCAGGCTTATGGGGCGATAGTTACCAGGGTCATTTGTGGCCCCTCCTTTGTGGAGCGGAATAACAGTTGCTGTGCACCATTCTATGGGCACGTAGCCTGTGGGGAGGCTGAGGTTGAACAGTGTGTTTAGGTGGGGGGTTAGTTAGTTCTATAGTTTGTGCAAGACGCAGCCTGGGACACCATCTGGCCCCATTGACGCTGTGCTTTTGGCTTTTGAAAAGGGCTGTTTTCACCTGTGCATATGTAAACACATTACCTAAGAAACATATATATTATGGAAATATATATATGAAATATATGTAAATGCTTATATATTAATACCATTTAAGCTACTTGTGTTCATCTATCAAATGCTTTAAATTTAAGCTTAATAGAAATGGATATCACGTCGTTGAGTCCTGGTGGGAAGTAAGCATTTAAAAAACTTGCCACCAGGCTTCCTTCTCCTCAAGATGTAATTTCCAAGCCCCCCCCCCCCCCCCCCCCCAGCTTCACACTTTACTTGTATTACCAAAAATTTAAATGTATGGTTAGGAAATGTCTTTAAATGTCTGTATAAGGCATTTTTTTCATCCTGTTGACAGATCTCATAAAAATGTTCGTAAATACACTGGGCAAGTTTACGCTGCATTTTCCCAATATAGAAAGCTTGACACTGGAAACAAATAGCAGCGTAAACAGCTGCATGAGTATGACAATTAAATCTACCCATGATCGCAATTTTTGTATTACGAATGTTAATGACTGATGTTCTCAGTATGTGCCTACATTGATGGCACATAGCACAAGGTGCCATACTCCCCTTAGTCTCAATAATTAAAGTTTTTTCAAACCATTTTATATTCCTACCCTTCCAAAATACAAAATTGGATGTCTTCCAAATGTGTCTAACATTGCCTGTTCGCGCATGAGAATGACCCAATTTTTTCTGACAATATCCTGCACTATATAACTATCACTAGAATATGTACAAACAAAGGGGCATACAATCTCCTCAGTATTGTCAATAGATTTTTGTGATTCCCCATCAATAAATATATCTTCCCCACAGTTACTACTATGATTGTTTGTTCTAGAAGACAAAAGGTGTTGATCATGTCCAATCGTATCCAAGCTTTGTAACATAGGAATATAAAAACATTGCTTCATTTGTTAATGACCTCTTGTTTGATGTTATATACCAAACCAACAGGATATCCCCTGTCGAGAAACATTTTGCCCATAAAATCACATTCCAACAAGAAATTATTGAACAGTGGAACCATCCGGCAGCTCTAACAAATTAACCCTTAATTATTCCATGCTTTACATGCATAGGATGGCTACTAAAATAGTGAAGGATACTGTCCGAATATGTGGGCTTCCTGAAAATTGTTGATTTTATATACCTGTCTCCTATTTTTGTAATCAATACATCTAAGTAAGAAATCTTTTCCTCTTCCACTATATAGGTGAATTTGAAGAAATCTGTACTTTTATTAAGATATTCAATAAATCCAGGTATATCTTCTAAGGGTCCAGTCCATGCCACAAACAGGTCATCAAAGTATCGAAGATATAAGGGAATATGTACAAAAAAGGTGAACAAAACAAAAAGTGTTTCTCCCACCAAGCCATCACTATGTTAGCAAATAAGGGTCCACAAGCTGACCCCATTGCTATACCCTCTAGCTGTTTAAAGTGATGACCCTCAAAATAAATATAGTTGTTTTTTAATACTGTCTCCATCAATTGGGTATATATATTAATAAGCCCTTGTTCGATAGTAAATTCTTCATGCAAGAAGTCGGAGAACCAATCCAACCCCATTGTATGGGGAATACAACTGAAGAGGTCCTTAACATGAATTGTGATGAAAACTCCCCCTTCCCGAAAGGGATCGAGACCTCTACATTTTTCCAAAAATTGCCACAAATCATGGCATAAGTGGGGAATATTCAAGACACTCTCTTTAAGCTTACTATCCAAGAACCTGGTTATATAACTAGTTTTTGACCAGCTTGAGTCCACAATTGGACATAGAGGAGGGTCAGCCAAGTCCTTGTGAATTTTAGGAACTCCAGATATGACTGGGATTTTAGGAGTTTCAATTGCCATATAATTATAGTCATCAATACTGATCTGTTCCTGAGTGACCATATCCAGAAGTTCCCAGTCAATCCTATAGTAAGCTATATTAACTTAATTGAGAGAAGCCTTACTGTAAGTATTGCTATATAATAGTTTAAACATATTCTGCACTTACACATCTTTTTGAACAATCACCATCTCTCCTTCTTTGTCCGGTTGCATAAACCTTAAATCATTTTTGCCCCTTAATTCAGACAAGAGAGCTACCTCGGAAAGGCTGAGGTTGTTTTCTTGCATAGAATTGCCCACATAATAACAAAAATCCATTTCACAAGCTGTTTCAAAAGACTTAAGTAAGTAGTGTGGGTCAGGGTTAAAAGTACTCTGTATTCTACAAACATTATTACTACTATAGTAGTCATTTTTATAATTTCTATGCAAAAATTTTAAGTTCCTTGCATACATTTTAAAATCACAATTAACTCTCCAATGTCGCTGGTTTTACTAGGTACAAAATTGTACCCTTTACTAAATAAATCAGCATGCTGAACAGTAAATGGAATGCTAGTATAATTATAAATTTTAAAATCACAAGATGAGTTGGAAACAATGTCAAGTTTCCTTAAAAGAGTCACCTTTGTTGTCTACTCATGTTGGGTAATTGGCCATTCCTCTGAACCTGTTGGTTCCAAGCATTCCCCTGTGGATAGGGGTTCCAATGTTGGGGCCTCCTGTTCCTGAGTCTCTTTGACCTCCTCGGCCCAGGTGGATGTAAAGGGGGATTTCTCCCATCAAGATACGTCATTCCAGGATCTCCCAAATCCGTAAGCTGATCATGATATTTAGTATGGTTCCCTCGTACAGCTGGTCGTATGGGATAAGCTTTTCCTGCCTGATATGCTTTGCAGTCACGTTCGAGCTTCTTTGCCTTACAATTGGCAATGATAGATACCACACCATCAACTTGTTTGAAAATTGAGTCATATTGATGCCGGCTGCTTTCATAATGGCCTGCTGAATGAATGTCCTGATCTAAAATGCGAATTTCTTCTAGCATTTTATCAAGGCAGATTTTGTTGTTCTTTACCATGAGTTCCATAAGCTCACAGCCACGCCGATCAAAAAGAGCCAGCAATTCTTGGTGAAATAATGTTGGACCAGTCCTGTTGGAAATTTCCAAGTCAGCATGCCTTATACAGACATTTAAAAACGTTTCCTAACCATATATTTAAATTTTTGGTAATACAACAAGTAAAGTGTGAGGCTAGGGGGGACCTTGGAAACTACATCTTGAGAAGGAAGCCTGGTGGCAATTTTTTTTAAATGCTTACTTCCCACCAGGACTCAACAATGTAATATCTATTTCTAGTAAGCTTAAATTGAAAGTATTTGATAAATGAACAAAAGTAGCTTAAATGGTATTAATATATAAGCATTTATATACATTTCATATATATTTCCATAATATATATGTTTCTTAGGTAATGTGTTTATATATATGAAAATGGATGTGTTTATTTTAGTGTCTTTTGTTCTGGGCTGCTTTTATCAATTAATTAAATTAGTTTTTTAATTAGTAGTCAATTATTTAATTTAGGGTATGTATAAAAGTGTTTTATTGTGATGTTTAAATTTGTCTGAAGAAGTCTGGTAATGGTCACTAGATGAAAGCGCTTACCAGTGTTTTAATAAATAGTTCGGCTGTATTCTTGGTTTCCAGCCATCCTCTGGTTTTTGGATCGTTTGGTTTGCTGCTGTTTTTTGGGCATCTCATAACAACAAGTGCAAAGACTATAGAACAGATATGCAGCTGAGCTGGGCATGGAAATAAGGTGCATAATGAAAGCTAGTGGTGAAATGCAAAAGTTCAGGAAGCTGTCTAAGGAAAGAAGGAGTGCAATAACAAATGGGTGATAGAAAAGACAGATCGGGCTATGAAAAAATATTTGTTGGCGAATAAAAAGTCTAAAGAACAGTCGCAATAGCAAAGAATTAGACGTCAAGAGCCCTCTACCCACTTCTGTAAACTGACTCAGCAGATGACAGAAAGAAACTTTATCAGATTGAAAGGTAAAGACAGAAGGAAAAAGACGAAAGTCATAGGACACCATTCATAAGATATGCCAGCAAAAATCTGTTCACTAGTCTACAGGACATCAGAGCATTTCCAGCAGCTTCTGAATGAGGAAATCCAAACAAGAAGCTGCACTGCCCCAGGCATAGCCTGAAGTAAAAGAGAAAGAGGAGACCACACTAGAAGAATAAAGAATAGCACTAAAGAAAATGAAATCACACAAAGCAGCAGGTTTACACAAGGTCACAGCAGATATGTTCTTGATGTTTGGAGAGTTAGGGGAGAAATGGCTCTTGAGGGTACTCGTAACAGTATGGAGAAAAAGTTATGTCGCAGATGACTAGTAATTAAGCATTCTAATGCCAGCATTCAAAAACAAAGGGGGCATTCAAACTGTAGGCAGTATAGAGGTATCAAACTCCTGTCACATTGCATGAAAGTATTGAAGAAGGTGATTGATAAATGAATATGTAGGTTTGTGAAAGTAAGATGGGAGATGAGCAGTCTGGATTCAGATAAGGATACAACACAACTGATCTGATGTTTGTAGTGAGACAGATGGGGAAGAAAAAGATAAAAATGAGAAAAGAGGCCATCTAGGCATTTCTAGAGTAGGAGAAAGGATATGTCAATGTCCGAGGAAAGCTGATTTGTAAGGGTTCACAATCATGGAAACATCGGTAGAATTCATGCAGTCTATGTATAAGGATCCAATGGCACAAGTACAAAGTGTTCACACTTACTGAGGGATTCCCAGCGACAGTAGTGATGCATCAGGGTTCAGTTCTGAGCCAAACACTGTTCATACTGGTGTTGGACTACATTAGCAAACAGGCTGAAAGGGACAGATTAACAAAGCTGCTGTATGTAGACAACGTGACATAAACAGATTCTGAACAGAAACTTCAGCAAATAATAGTGGAAAAAATACAAAATTGAAAGCACATGGGATGAAACTGAGTGCGGACAAGACAGTAGCAATTGTAACGTGAGGGAATCAGAAGAAGTTGAAAATTGAAATATAACGGAAAATATTGGAACAGGTTGACAGCTTCGTGTGTGTCTGGGAGGGGTAGTTGAGGAGAAAGGAAGTCTGAATGAGAAGGTCAAAGCAAGAATCAGAGGAGATGCAACCAATAAGCACAGTGTGTCAGGGGTAGTGCATGACAGCAGAAGCTGAAAGTAAGGATAAAAAATAGTGGTGTGGCCAGTACTTCTGCATGGTACAGAAACCTGAGCAGTGAAAGCAAAGAAGTTGAGGAAGTTAGAGGTGATGGAGATGAAGTACCTGAGATTGGCTGCAGGAAGCATACTGTGGGACAGACAAAGAAATGATGACAGTGTAGAAGGTAGAGTAGCTCCAAGTGTAGAGAGGATCAAGAAAACAAACTATGGTGGTTTGGGGACGTGCAGGAAAATGGAAGACAATTTAATGAAGAAGATTTGGAAGAGATAAGAAGAAGGCAAGAGGAGATCAAGCAAAGAGATGGATGGATTTCCTAAGAGAAGACCTGCAACAGTCAGGTATAACAGTCAAGGATGGTAGGGGAGTGACAATGAATAAAAACAAAAAGAATGGCAACAGTTGCTGCGGCACCCCGATTCCATTTAGAAAATGTGAAAAAATGGGGGTGGATTATGATGATGATGATGTTGCCAAAGAGACTCAGACCTAGTGCAGAGTTCTAAGGGACTCTACTAGTGACAAATCTATTAGTAGAGAAGGTACCATGAACTCTCATCTTATGTGTATGATCAGAAGGCCAATTTGCCATCCATTAAGTAATACAGGAATAGTATTTAAACTGTTAAAGTTATCAGCAATGCCTTCATGCAGAATCTTGTTGAATGCCTTAACAAGGATGAGATGAGTAGCATGAATAGAATGACCATAACTGATAGCAACGAGCCCCAACCTCAAAAAAAGTCAACAAAATTAAGCAAACAAGATCTATCCTTCCCAAAACCACACTGACTAGGACTGAGTGATTATTAATTACTAGTTTCACTCTTAAAAAGATTTACCAAGATCCTGTCCATGATTTTACAGATGATATTACCGGCACAAAAATTTCAAGTGTCAGTTATAACACCACGATTATGGAAACATTTCAGAAACACAATCACTCCAGATCTCAGGCACGTACCCTGTATAGTTGACATTTAAAAGCTGAAGTGAGTCATAAGTAATGTACTTTCTGCTGACAGCAAGGTAACCTGGTATATTTTTGGGGGCTCATAGAGCTTTCATTTTTAGTAATGGCAACAGCTTCCAGTATCTGGCCCATAGTGATAATGGGAAGAGCAGTGTTAGATTCAAGAAGGGATGTTTGGGTGTTAGGGCAGGACAGAAATTTGAGCTGAATTTGTTAGCCAGGACATTTGCTGTCACTTCGGTATCAAACTAGGTTGAGCTATTCAGTTTAAGTTCAGTGCACCTTGGGTATTGCTTCTAAAACAGCAGTGCAGTTTCAAAATGCCTTGTGATTATCCTTCAAAGAGAAAACTGCCTTCAGTTTTTATTCAGCCTTACTCTTTCTACCAATGCATTTAATATCCTAATAGACTTGCTTATACTGTTCTTTGTGACTGATGGTGGGAAGTTTTTTTTTATAGAAGCCATATAGATTTTTTTCCTCCTATTATAACGTTTTTCATCTGAGAGCTATACACAGGGATTTACCCCTGAATTTTGCACCATACTTATGCCTAATAGGTACTGACTTTTCCAACTGGGTGTGATTGCTGTAAAATCATGAGTAAATATAGTAGCTTTAGAAACCAGGTCAGCAAGGGTCAAAGCACATCTGAAATTCTTAAGGCCCTCGCTAGGGATGTATGATTGGTTCTGATGTGGGCCCTGAATCTACTTGAATTTGGTGGCAGTTTGGTGCTCCCTTTTTAGGGGAAAAGGTGATAGCCTGATAAAATTTGATCATGGCAGGAATAGCATTAGTAGGTATGTGGGCTAAGGCAGCATTTGTAAGGGCAAACTCCAGCATATTTCTTTCTTGTGCAAACTTGGGCAATTCGTTCTAGGGAGTTTGTATAAGTGAAATCTATGGAGTACTGGGCATATTTGTTGCTGACTGTATGAGACGCCCATGAAGTTCCCTAGAACAAAGATATTGAAATTAATAGATATAGAATCCAGCTTGTGAAAGTACCCACAGTGGTCCTCAGGTAACATTGAAGAGAAACTGTAGTTGACAGTGATGTGATAGTTGACTTTGTCAGGTGTGATCAACATTTCAAGAAGAACAAAGCCGCGCGATGCCCGAAGCAAAAGCAGTTTGCAAGTGCCGGTCGGCCGACTCCTGAGATTTTAAAATCAGAATTTCAGATCCGAAGTCTTCATTAAAGCGAAGTACCCCGTTGGGCAAACATTTTTCTTGCTCCAGACCGATGTCAGAAAAAGTTAACAATTGTATTTCTTGTGGGAAGCAAATACCTCATAAGGATTTTCATTCGTACTGTATTCATTGCCTAGGCCCTGATCACAACGTTGCTAGTTGTCGGTTTTGTGCTAGATTTAACCAACCAGGCATCGGTTTGATTTTGCTTTTCATTACTTTGGCCGAAGATTTAACTATATAATGCCGTCGGATCAACTGACAACCGCAGTTTACAAAAAACGCAAGGACAAGGAAAAGGATAGGCATCCGAGGTCCAAAACCGATGACGAAGCCTCTTCTAGGCTAGTTGCCGGTTCTCAGTGAGGTGGTTTCGCAGCCCCTGGCGCCCGCTACCTCAGAGCCACAAGCCGCTTCCGACTCCCACGTGGAGCCGACTGGGCCTCTGGATACTCAACGTATTGGACACTCGGAAATCATTCCCTCAGATGTGTACGGAGCCGCTGAGCAGGCATTGGCTTCTGAGGGTGTCTTCAGACCTACACAACTATATATTAAGCCATCCTCACCATCAAAGACAAAGACTAAGGCAGCATTAAAGACAAAGAAACAAGTATAGCATTCTCCTACTCAGACTACCATGCCTAAAAAACAGATGCTCAAAATGGCCGAAGACCTAATTACTTTGATCAGGGATACCCATCCCCCTCCTGATAAGAGGCCTAGGCAAGAGACAGACTATGATTCTTCTGATCAGGTTTCTATTTCATCTGATTCCTCTTCTGAACAAGATTACTCCATACGTCCCTATGAGAATTCTGATGCTGAAGAATCCATTCCTTCAGCCTCTCCTCCAGAGGATTATTCTTTTGGGGAAGCCCTACATACCATGAGGGAACATTTCCACTGGGAGAGCCAAGATTATTCTAAATCTAAGAAAAGGCTCAGAGACTTCCTGCTACTTCCTCAGCACAGACCCCTTGCTATTCCACCTGTACTAGACATTGTGGACGATGTATTCTCAGAGTCCGGCCTGTCCCCAGACTCACTACCCCCTGCTCCTGCTAAGCCAGACAGATACTACAGGGTCCCGGATTCTCATAAATTCCTGAATAAAAACCCCGCTGCTGACCCAGAAACTGTATCACAAGGTCCCAAGGGGATTAAAGCTTCCACTGCAAAAAATCCTGTCCCCTCTGATAGGAATTCCAGGGCTCTAGACAGATGGGGAAAAAAGTCTACACGTCTGCTACCCTGGCTGTAAGGGCCTTAAATTGTCAGTTTTATATGCTTAAATAACAGCAATATTTAATGTCATTGCTTAAACAGAAAATGTTGACAAATACTGAATGTTCAGAAAACAAGGAATTGCAGGATTTATTGCATGCAGCTGAACAAGTGGGAAAGCGTACTTTGCAATGTGGTTATGATTCACTGGAGGTCTCCTGCAGGGCCGCCGTTATAGGTTCTGTTATTTGAAGGCATGCTTGGTTAAAGGAACAAAATCTGCCTGATCATGTTAAAGCAAAATTATTAGATGCACCATTACAGCATGATACTTTGTTTGGTACTAAAGCAGAAGTATTGAAAAAATGGAGGATAAAGCAAAATCCATGCAGACAGTCAAGGATTTCTTACAGGTACAGCCACCCAGATTTAGCAGAAACTGGCCTTCTAAAAATTGGTCCTTTCCAGTGTCAGACAGACCACAGAGGCAGATACAGGCGTCCCAGAGGCAGAGGCCAGCCCCAAGTCTCATACAGGCCTAAATGATGGGGTGCTCCTACCTCCAAAAGCGGAGAAGACAAATCACAACCTTACAGGAAACAGTCCCAATGACTTTCCTCTACCAGATCCAAGCACATTTCTTTTGGCAGCCCCCTTAGGGGGGAAACTAGCACTTTTTTTTCAAATTGGCAAAGGATTACCCAAGACAAATGGGTCCTGAACATAGTGTCTCAAGGTTACAGGTTCCATTTCCACACTCTACCAAGGTCAAAAGGTATGCCAGACCTGCCACTCAATCAATGGGCAGAGGCACAAAAACAAATTACAGCCCTCATGGACATGAGGGCCATTCATCAAGTACCGCAACAAGAGCAGGGACAAGGATTTTACTCCAGACTTTTCCTAGTACCCAGAAAGGACAAAACCTGGAGACCAATACTGGACCTGTCTATACTAAATAAATTTCTGGAAGTTCCAAAATTCAAGATGTTAACTCTGCAGCAGCTACTGCCCATGCTGGACAAGAAGGCGTGGCTCGTAACTTTGGACCTAAAAGAGGCATACCTGCATGTCCCAGTCAGACAATCTTGCAGAAGATACCTCAGATTCATAGCTGGCTCAATGCATTACCAATTCTCTGCACTGCCCTTTGGCTTATCTACTGCGCCCAGGGTCTTCACAAAATGCCTGGCACCAGTAATTGCGTTTTGCAGACAAAAAGGAATTCAAATATATCCCTACTTGGACGACTGCCTAATTCAAGCAGAGAACAAAGACATTCTTCTAAAACATCTGTCGTTTGTAAAAAGATTACTAATTGGCCTAGGGTACACAGTAAACGAAAAGAAATCAAAACTAGTGCCCTCTCAAGAGATAATATTCCTGGGTGCAACCCTAAATACAACTGCCCAGATGGCTTATCTCATGCCAGACAAACAAAAGCAACTGGCTACTTACTTCAAGAATTTGGCAACAAAAACCCACTTATCTGCAAGGAAAATCCTGCAGGCCATGGGTTTCATGGCATCCTGCATTCTACTAATTCCATATGCCAGACTGCATATGAGGAAACTACAATGGTATCTAAAAAGTGTTTGGACTCAGCATTGCCACAGCCTGGAGACAATAATTGCATTCATCCCCTGCCTGCAACAGGAGTTTCGATGGTGGGCAGAAGCCTGTCACCACAACAAGGGTCTGCCATTCAGTTTACCCACAGCCAGACAGACACTGACAACGGACGCATCAGATTATGCCTGGGGAACCCATATGGCAGGAAAATGTATTCAGGACACATAGCCTGCAAACCAGATGCATCTTCACATCAATCAAAAAGAGATGCTAGCTGTACAAAATGCCCTGACAGCTTTCAAGGACCTGCTTCATCCAGGACAATTACTGATAAAGACAGACAACACTACGTTTATGTGGTACATAAACAAGCAGGGAGGTACACATTCCTACCCCCTCTGCAGACAAGTAATGACCTTATGGGACACAGCATTGGCATCTCAAGTTCACCTGCAAGCACAATTCCTGCCAGGAAAAACAAATACTCTGGCAGACGAACTAAGCAGAAACCTCATGGATCCCCACGAATGGAAACTGGATCCACAAGTCTTCAGCATGATAACAAGGAGATGGGGATGCCCAGACATAGATCTTTTTGCCTCCCCTCACAACTGCCAATTGCAGAGATTTTGCACAAGGATTTATCACAAACAAGCATGGAAAGTGGGCGCCCTATCCTTCAGCTGGAAACATCTAACAGTATATGCTTTTCCCCCACTGCCTCTCCTTCCCTGGGTACTCCTAAAGGTCAGACAAGAGAAGCCAAACATGATACTGATTGCACCAGACTGGCCACGCCAGCACTGGTACCCAATCCTGAAGAGCTTGTCTCAAGGTCCAGCATGGATATTGCCTCAAACTTCTCAATTGCTGACCCAACAAAACAGTCACATCCTGCACAGCCAACTCAGGACCTTAAATCTGGCAGCATGGCGGATAATGTAGCCACTCAGAGCACTCCACTTACAAAAGCTGTTATGGCCGTTATCTTGGAGGCCAGAAGGCCCAGTACCAGAAAATCTTATGCAGAAAAATGGAAGAGATTCTCTGCTTGGAACCAGGAACAAGGCATAGACGTGTGTACCAAATATCCCTCAGATTTTACAATACCTAACTGAGATGCTAAACAAAGGCCTTTCTTTCTCATCTATTAAGACTCATTGCCTCTGCCATTTCAGCCCATTACAATACGGAACCACCTATCTTTTCTCATCCTTTACTAAGGCAGTATCTCAGAGGGGCCAAATACATTAGGCCTCCAAGGAAAGCACCAGTTCCGGCCTGGGACCTCAATTATGTTTTGGAAAAACTCACACTGCCTCCTTTCGAGCCAGCATCAACAGCAGATATACAATTCTTATCCTGGAAAACAGCTCTGCTCCTAGCAATAACCTCTGCAGGACGAGTCTCAGAGCTACAAGCACTCATGGCTGTGGAACCTTTCATCATTTTCCATCCAGACAGGGTTTCCCTGAGGACGAACCCTACATTTATGCCTAAGGTGGTGTCCAGTGTGGCCTTCAACCAAACCATTCACTTGACAACCTTTTATCCTAATCCACAGAACAAGGGTGAGAGAATTCTGCATTCTTTGGACATACACAGGCAGCTAAGATTCTACTTGGACAGAACTAAAGCTTTCAGAAAGACTGAGCAACTTTTAGTGTCATATGCTGCAGGTTCACAGGGAAAGGCTATCTCAAAACAGACTATTTCTAAATGGATAGGCTATTGCATCCATTTCTGCTATTTTCAACATGGCAAACCAGTGCCTAAGGACATTAGGCCTCATTCCACCAGAGCAGCAGCCTTCCTTAGAGGAGTACCAACCAAAGATATCTTAGAGGCTGCAACTTGGAGTTCAGTGCACACCTTCACAAAGCACTACCATTTACCTCTCTAGTCTAAGTCCAGAGCAGGCTTTGCCACTGCAGTTCTGCAGGGCCTCATAGCCCCTCCAAATCCTATTTAGACCAGCCACCCTACCTCAGCTTTGGGATTCAACCCAAGAATAATGATGGCAACAGTGAAACACGATGAACATAGTACAGTTGTGTACCTACCATAAATGTAGTTGTTCGAGTGTATTCACTGTTGCAGTCCAGGTTACCCACCCACCATCCCTCTTTCCTTTGCTGGGGCTTATCTACACTTCTCTATCCTATACAACTTTTTTGGTGTATTTGCTTGTAGATGAAGGACATGTCATTTTTATGCTTGTATTTTTATTGGCATATTCTTACAGCCTTCAAATTTAGGGGCACCTGACATGGGCAAGAAAAACTGAAGAAAATGGCGTCTGCTGCTTCTTTTATACCCCTGGCGTGCTGACGTCAGGGAAGAGGCGACAGCAACCGACGCCGGACCTAGACTTTGGAATCTGGCTGACTGTGGGTAGCCTGCCAGCAGGATAACCCAAGAGTAATGACTGCAGCAGTGAATACGCTCGAATATCTACATTTATGGTAGGTACACAACTGTACTTTACCTTTCCCATTCCAGTTAATTGCTCCCAATACCTTGGTGCCTTTGCCAGTTTTTTTCCAGTAAATTCCAGCCACCTCTTTCCTGTTTTCTGTACCCCCACTTGCAGTTATCCCTTTTATCAATATCTGCTTCTCCATTCACGTGTTGGCTTATTTTTTGGAATACTTTCTGTAACTTTATTAATATAATATTTTGTACACTTGTATTTATTCTCCTTAAGGATCTGCATCTAAAATCTCAAACTGTACTTATTTCTTGAAATCCCACCCACTTTTTTCATCGTCATCATCATCACTTTCCACTTTGAATTGCAAGCTTCTGTTTGTGTTATGTATATGAGCGTTAACTTTGTAGCTGTAAAATGTCCCTTCTAATTGGGTAATCCTAAACCACCTTTTTCTTTTGGGAGGATCAACTTATCCCACTTAACTCTTGCTCTTACTCCATCCCAGATAAATTCCTTCAAGTTTGTTAATTAACTATTGTTAACAACTTCTCATCTGGTAGATATACATATGCCTGACCTGTGTATAAAACTAAAGGGACTAAAAACATTTTCACTGCTTGTGCCTTACTGTTCATATCCATAAACAAGAGCATCTAATTTATTAGTTTTTATATTACCATTTAATTAGTCTCTTCCCAGATATCCTTAGCTGCCATAACAGAAGTGTTTTTAATCCATACTCCTAAATACTTCATCACATTATGTGTGTGTACATGTATGTGTGTGTATATATATATATATATATATATATATATATATATATATATATATATATATATATATATATATATATATATGGGTCTCATTCAGAAGATCGAAAGTTCAAAAGACTGAAAATCAAAATATCTAAAACTCAAAATATTGAAAATGAAATTTGCCCCTCGTCCCGTGTTGTGAGATCTTGGAGCTGGTATATATAATTATCAGGGGGGTGTGGGGGCACAGGCCCCCACTTGAGGGGTGCAGGGTGGCCTACCCCCAGCATTAAAAATGTTTTCGATATTTTGAGTTTTAGATATTTTGATTTTCAGTCTTTTGAGCTTTCGATCTTCTGACATAGACCCATATACTTACACACACGCACATAAATATCTGTATATTTATATATGCAACCAAGTCATGATTGGGTACATATTTTTACAGCTATAGCTTTTTTATCTTCATTAATTTCAATATCCTGAAAAGGTCTAAAACTGTCTCAAAATATTCCACAACACAGTGATAGCCTTTTCTGGGTTTATCAAGTACAAAATAATATCTGCAAATAAAGCCAATTTTTCTTGGCTAATATACCAATTATATTTTTGAATTTCTGAATCCCTTATTTTCTATGGCTCTAAATATAAAGCAAATAAACTGGAAAGAGGACACCCCTGCCTGGTTTCACTCTTCAAAAATAGCATATCGGAGAAGAATCCTTCCACTTAAATTTTTGCATTCAATCCTTCATGTTTCCTCAGAATTAACCTTGTTATTACATGAGGGAATGCAAATGATTCCATTTTCCTAGTCATAAAATGCCATCTTACTCTGTCAAATGCTTTTTGTGCTTCAAGACCACCAACAGCAGCTGTATTTTCTTACATTTTGATTTCCTGTGCAATATCATCGTTCTGTTAATGTTGTTAAAAGTTTTCCTCCCCTCCAGAAAACCACATTGATCCATATCTATCAATTTAAGCAGCATAGTTGCTATTCTTTTAGCTAGTATAGACATAAACACTTTATAATCATGTTTTAAATTTGAAATGAGTCTGTATGAGGCTGTGTCTGACATGTCTTTACCCTCTTTGGGTAATAAGCCACCACAACTTTCTTCCAAGATGCTGGTGTTTCCCTTCCTTTCAAAATACAATTAAAAAAAATATTCCAGATCTTTATCAGTTTCTTCCGTCCTTACTTGCAAACTTCTGTTGGAATACCATCTATTCCTGGAGATGTCAGTGCAGAGTGATCATACATCATCATTTTAATCTCATCTCCACCTATTTTAACTATTAGTTGTTGAGTCTTATCTTCCTCTTATCTTGGCATAATTAAGTTCTCTATAAGTACTTCTATTTACTCTTTCTTGGTTTCCACATTCCTTTGCTTTATACAAATTTTCATAAACAATCAAAAATGTCTGTAATACCTCTATAGGATTTCTGGTTATTTTTTTGTCATGAGTTTCGTAAAATTTGGTGAAAACCATTTCTTCTTTTTGTTGCATAATTCACTGTGCTAAAAGTTTTTGTGTTCTAGAATTATCAAAAAATAACAGCGATTTTTTTTTTTTTTTAAAAACTCGTGTGTATTATCCAAATGCTCCCTTATTTTCTCTGTAATAGTCTGCACTTACTCCTCCTCTTGTTCTATGAGATTTCCTTTACTCTGCAATACTTTAACCTTTATCAGCCTGTCTAAATAATTCTTATTACTTATTAACCGTATTTCTTATGTTGACACACACTTTCCCCCTTGGAATGATACCAGTTAATAAACCAGTCATTGAAGTCTTTTTTTAGCTTGGAATTGTAACATAATTCTCAAAGACAAAAGAGTCTTGGATGTCTCAGGCACATGTATGTAGAGCGCAGTTATATCTTTCTGCATCTCCCCGTGGTAGAGCATCTGCAGTCTTTCATCCCAATGTGGGCAACAACAAGAGTATGCTCATACTTGGGTTGAAGTCACCTAAGGGTTCTGTCACATCTGAATCATGGCACCAGGGAGATAGGTGACTCTAGCCCTATCTCAGAACACCCTGATGAGTTCCGCATCAATGTGAGTTACCACAGATTCATGTATTAAAGAGCCTTTCAGTAGGTGAGCAAAACTCTTTCCAAGTGCAGTACCTTCTAAATAGCCTTTTGCCATCTTGCAAGAATCTGCTGCAGGAAAATGCTGCTTTCAAATGCTATACCACCAAATATACGACTGCATCCATTTCATTTTTTATAAGTCTCATGTGCAAACATTTGTGATACTGCCTTTTGGCCATTGGTTCACACCTTCCCTTGACATTATTGTTTGGGCCATGCTTCTAGGAGTCAGTTCTCTTTTGTTACTTTGGTATTTCAGGAAACTTCTTTCAGAGTCACTTTTTGACCTTGCTTTGTCGCCATGTTCGCAGGAAATTTTAACTTCCCGCTGCTTGGTGTTCTTTCTAGCTCCTACCTACTGTAAAAGACCTTCAGAGTCTGGTATAACAGTAGTATACTCACCATATCAATTATTCTGTAAGAAAGTTCTCTTTAGCTAAGGATGATTTCCCTTTTGCAGTCCACATATATAGATGACCTGTCCATTCATCTTTCTGGACAAGTTTTCATGTACATTGTTTATATTCCTCTGTCTTTTAAGTTGTTTGCTCAGTGCATGATAATCAAACTGAGAAACAGGTAATATCATATTACCTCTCTCTCTGATATATACAAGCCTCTGTTTATTTTTAATGAGTGCTCAACATTGTACATAGCTATGCAAGCTATGCACATGCTGCCGTTTCTAAATAATGTTTGTTTAAGGTACTGTATTTTTTCTCTCTCATATTTGTACACTTACCTATGTTTTGTATTCTTTTTGAAATCATGTCACTGTATTTATGTAAATGCCAAAACTGGTGTTAAATGTGTTGCTTTTCACCCAGGGTTGTCGTTGAAAAAGGGTTTATCCCAGTTAGACTTTCCTGATAAAGATAAGTAAATGAATGAGCATGGGGGCTAAATTTTCCTTCCTTATCTGGAGTGATAAGTGATAGCACAATATTTTCAAGCCAGACGTATACATGCCTTTAAGTATGGTAGCTGATGAGATTTCAGAAATGTGTCAAACTAGGGATATCATATGTGGATATTTGCTAGTTTTAGTGCAAGAAATTGTAAACTGATCTACTTTCATACCTCTCACCCTCTTAGTACAAGAAGTCTGGATAAAGCCAAGAATAGGGACAGATTTAAAAAAAATATTTTTCAAAAATTTAGAAAGTTGATAGTATAACAAGTTTTGCCTCAGCATGCATTTTTGAAAGGTATTATGTCTGAAACTCAAACATCTGTCATTATTTAGTGACTTCAGTCCTCAGTCATTTCTGAGGTGAAAATATAGACAGCTGAGGGATATGCTTAAGATGAAAAATTGCTGAATATGTCAGGAATGGGAAAGAACTTTGATGTGACAGTTTTACCTAAGCACAACCGTTTTGTAGTTGGAAAGGTTGGCTGGGAAGCATGTATGTTATTAAGTACATTCTTGTGCATGTTCGCCTAAAGTTTCAATGTCTTGCTTATACCGTTTAGGTTGATTGTGAGAACTTTTTCAATAGTTCAGAAGATGTTTATTATGATATTGAGAATGGTGGAAGGCTTGGAATATGAGGAAAGGTTAATTGGATGGTTCTAATCTTTAGGAAATGGCTTGCTGTTGTACTTTTGTGACCAATAATTGCAAGTCCTGTAATTACAAAAAAAAAGCTCCAGATCATCAGTGAATGTTGACAACCACTGCTCTCCTTTAACACTGCTTTTTGAAGGGGCCATGACACCTATGCTTCCCACTGTTGAGGCTGCACCTCAAACCTCTGCTATGTACTTATACTTACTGCGAGATTGATACACTTCTGAGAAAAGGGAATACTTCAAGATGCAACAACCTCAGTGTAGTCCCCATTTTCACACTTTCATTCTTATTATTCAGGACTCATACTTTCGAGTCTTAGAATTTAAAACTGTTTCCGGAATGAAAGCTAAGATGCAGTCACACACAACTGAGATATGAGTTGAAGAAAAATGGGCAAGAGACGATAAGTGGTCATGATTGCTTCCCATAATGGAGGTAATTAAATTTGATATCAGGAAGCTTTTCTTTAATTAGGAAGTGATTGAGAAGTTAAATGCTGTACTTAAGAGGATCGTAAGCTCTTTGTGCTGCTGAAATGTGTACAACTGGTTTTCCCTTTTCTTGACTTGTTCTTCCTTAAGGAAAGTGTTTACTAACCTTAAGGCTGGAAAACTACATTTTGTCAGTAAATCAATATGAAGAACAGTCCGTAGCATACCTTGTCTCAGTCAGATGCTGAAGCTGGAGCTGGGATTCATGGAAATGTTGCTTTAACTTGTGGATCTTGCTACTGGAGTATATCCAAACTTTGGACGCAAGTGTATGCTACGGACTGTGGTTGTTATAATGTTATTCATATTGATTTTCATTGCTTTTGTTTGAGTCCTACTTTTAGTAGCTGCTGTTGTATTTCTTTTTTCTTTTCCTCAGTGCTAGGATTCATTGTCTGAAATATAAGGGAAGGTGGAAGGTAACACAGATGTTAAATGGAAAGGGCAACTGTCTGGAGGCTAGGCAAAAAAAAAAAAAACACACAGGCTTGATGGTCACCTACACTCTTTCCATTGGCAAGTTTTTTTATGTTTTAGCATGTGTATTTGCTGTAGACAACCAAGTATGCAGAGCTTTGGCTTCCACAAGTCTTGAGGGAAAGAGAAGAGATGTAAAGTATTTCAGTTCTTACACCATTCAGGCTTAAATCCATTACCATGTTATAGGTTGTGGCGCAAACTCATGGGTACCCTATTCAGAAGTCCTGGATGACGAAGGAGGTTAGATCTCTTCTCAAGCACTGCAATACAGCCTTCATGTTTGAAAACAGAGTCCTTTACAGTGTGGCTAGAGACAACCTAAAGAAAGTCATCAGAGAGGTTAAAGAAGCCTATAAAAGGAAGTTAGAGGATCACTTCACCAACAAGGACTTACGACGACTATGGCAAGGTATTCAGCACATAGTCAGTCATAAAACCAGTAACCATATGGCTGTTGATGTAGATGCCTCGATGGCAGAGGAACTTAATTATTTCTTCACCCATTTTGAGGTGGAAACAGCAGAAACAGTCATGCCTAGGCACCAGCAGATAGACCACAGCAGTCTCTAGTCATCTATTCAAGCCTCCTACAACCACACCTTCACAGTACAAGAGCATAATGTAAGACGTGCTGAAAGCAGTTAATCCAAGAAAGGCTGTTGGCGTAATGGAGTGACGGGATGGGTGCTGAAAGCATGCATGGACCAGCTGTGTGGGGGTCTTCACAAAGATCTTCAACCTGTCTCTAAGTCTACCATTCCATCCTGTCTGATGTCAACTACGATCATTCCATTGTCAAAGAAACCTGTCATCAGTAGTCTCAACAACTACCATCCAGTGGCACTTACTCCAGTCATCATGAAGTGTTTTGAACAACTGGTTCTGTGACACATCAAGGACAAGCTCCAGTTATCTCAGATATACACCAGTATGCTTACAGAGCAAGTAGGTCTACTGAAGATGCCATCTCCACTGCCTTGCACACTGCACTTTTTCATCTTGAGCAGCAGGGGAGCTATGTGAGGATGCTCTTTCTAGACTTTATTTCATTTTTTAGCACAGTTATCCCAGATAGACTGGTCACCAAACTCACTGGCCTAGGACTGCCATTGGATTGAAGACGTTTTGGCTAACTGTCCTCATATGGTTAAACTAGGCCTGTACCTCCCCTCCACTCTCGGGCTAAACACTGGTGTCCCACAAGGCTGTGTATTTGAGCCCCCTTCTGTAAACTGTTTACACTCATGACTGTGTCCCCTCTCATTCAACCAGTATCATCATTAAGTTTGTGGATGACACCACAGTGATTGGACTTATTTCAGGAGGAGATGAGACAGCATATACAGATGAAGTTCAAAGACTGGCTGCATGGTGTACTGAGAACAACCTTGCCCTGAGCTCTTTCTAAACAAAAGAATTCATAATAGCTTTCTAGAGGCACAACACAGATCACAACCCAGTATACGTTAATGGAGACTGTGGAAAGGGTTCCAGCCTTCAAGTATTTAGGTGTACATGTGGCAGAAGATCTCTCTTTATCCATAAACACCACGGAGGCAATCAGGAAGGCCCAGCAGAGACCATTTCCTGAGGATCCTCAGGAAAAACAACCTGCAGGAGAAGCTACTGTTGTCTTTTTACCGTTGTTTTATTGAAAGTGTGCTGATATACTGCATTTGCATGTGGTATGCCAACAGCATGACGGCAGACAGGAAGCCCCTTCAAAGAATTTTTAGCTCTGCTCAGAAAATTATTGGCTGCTCACTGCCCTCTTTGGTGGAACTCTTCAGCTGTAACTGTCTCAGCATTGCAACCAACATCTTGAAAGACCCTTCTTACACTGGACATCACCTGTTTGAGCTGCTGCCTTCTGGCAGACGGTTCAGGTACATTCCATCTCAGACAAAGAGATTTAAGAACAGTTTCTATCCCAGGGCCATACGTGAACTGAACAATGTTAAATACTCACACCGAGTACAGATAATAGCCATTTGCACTATAAGGTATATGTTTACATTCCTGCCGAGTTCAGTTTATTCCTCTCATGTGCAATATACCCAGGTCCAATAACTTAGTAGTTTAATACATTGCATTATATTGTATTGTTTGGTACTGTATTGTATTCTCTTATTTATTCCTGTTCAGTATACAGTATGTGAATGCACCTTAGGAGTATTACTACAAATGTACTTGCGCAATGACAGTAAAGGAATCTTATCTTATCTTACTGCTACACATGTAGAACAAGAAGAGCTAAAAAGCTTGCTTGGAAGTGTTTACATAAGTATTTTTATACCCCAAGTATATTCTAAAGATTTTTTCCTCAGGTAGATAGCTAATGCTGGAGGTGTGATGAGGAAGAAAAGAAGTAATTGGGAATGCATTTTCTGGGAGTGTAGTGGGTTGGCAGACTTTAAAAATTCCTTGCAGACTACTCTCTCAGAAATACTGGGTGAGAAAATTGGTATGACTAAAATTATTTTTTGAGCTATGATACAGAATCAGAATTGCCTAGACATGGTCAGGCCTTGCTGAGTCTAATTATTGTGGCTGCCAAAAAAAGCAGCTACTAGAAAATGGAAATCTAAGTCTAAATCAACCATATTAGACGTAGTGAATATAATAGAGATAAAGCAACCGGAAATGGGATCCTTAGAAAAGGGTAGGAGCCAATTACATAGAAAAAAAAATAGAAATTGTGGGATTAATACATGCAGACAAAGAATGATATTTGAAAGAAGGCAGGATTTGCTTGAGCTACGTAATGTTTGACTGACTGTGACTGGATAAATAATAAGTGATGCAGAATGTTTGCAACTAAAATGATGTCAATATGGTTTGTTTTCATTTATATAAATGTATGATTACCTAAAAAAAGAACAGCTAGAAAGCCACGTTTGCTTGTAAACTGGCAGATTTCTACTCTAGCATTATTTAGTGTGTTTATAAGTTTTATTAGAGTTAAAATATCTGCACTCACTTACTCAGATCACCTTAACTCATGCCACAGTTGTTCAAGCATAACTCTTTGGCATGTAGTCACATTAAAGTTGCTTGATTCACATAAAGGCAAGATTGTATGTTATTTTTAATGGGTGGGCTAATCTTGCAGCCTCCTACAGAAAGAGAAGGACAAGTTTTACAGAGCCTGACGTTGATTGTGCTTCCTTACAGGTACATTAACCTTGGAGTGAGAGTAATAAAGTAAGAGGATGTGGGAGGTGAAGTTTTCCATATGGGGTGCAGGGGGGTTTGCTCTCTTCCAAAAAAAATGTTTTTTTTTTTTTTTGGTCATGTTATGATGAGTTCAAGTGCATGTGTTATGAGTAAGTGTGTATTTGAACTGTCTTTTGTAAGCTGTTGTTGCTGACCTCTTGTAATACAAGCTGAAGATGGGTTGAGAAGACTTAGGTGGATCCCAATTAATTTGGCAGTTGGCATATCTTTTTAATATTTGCTATCTTGCAGCGTTTCATTTACATCTTCTGCCTTACTTCTGTTGAGCTTACTTTCCACACCAGCACATCTCACATTAATTTTTATTGGCTGGTTATAAGTTGTTAATTTGTTTGACATTATCATTACCTACATGAAACGTCACCTTGTCTCTGAATATCAACTGTACATCTTTGCTTTTAAAGAATATTATTAAGAATGCAATCTGAGGAGAAAAAAATGTGTTTTTAAAAGCTATGTATAAAATAGTCCACAAATACTGAAGAATCAGACTACTGGAAGAAAAAACTGGGGTTTGCATTTTTTATACTTTTGGACTGTAACATATTTTGTGTTTTTGCTGTAATTGGACTTTTCTTTATTGATTGTTTTTCAAGCGGATAGGACTGATTAATGTAGCTTTCTCTTAGAAGTAAATCATGCTGTAATTTCCATGGGCTTTAATCGAAATGATGTGAACAGTCAGTTTCAAGTATATTTACCATACAATTGTTGAGCATCTTGAAACATGCATATTGGGTGTTAGTTTTAAACAAAAAATGTTTTATTAAAAATATATGACTAATGCCAGTTTTAAACAAAAATGTAGTTGTATTAGCAATATATAGTTCATGTTAAATCATGTTTGTTTATTCATCTGGCAAGACTGATAACATACCACCCAGGTTTTCTAATTAAGTTATTACAGTGTTAGAAAATAGCTATTTTATACTTAGAGTGATTTCATTATTAAAAAGAGGCAGCATTTCAAACAGGAATAACACAAATATCTGGTAGAAGTGCGACTTTGTATGCTTCTTTGGAATTGCCACTTGGAATTATTCATGGAATAATACTGAAAATAGCATTTAGGAACAAGGAAATAATATTTAACAGCGGTGGTGAACTACATGTAAAAGAGAAGCCAGCGATAAAGTGAGGTTTTTACATGTATTCCAGCAATTTTTAAACTCACTGTCAGTTTTACATATATTTGGTAGCATCTAAATGCCATTCAAATGTACACAGTTTTAAAATACTGTGTTCAGTGGATCTAGTTTACATTATGTTTTACTGATCAGATCAGAGGCATTATTATGTGCTTTCAGCTGTTGAGGTTTTTGAAATAACACAATAGTCTGAAAAACAGCCTCCTTTTATAAACGTTTCAAAGGTTGCCATGGCTTTTGTACTATCTAAAAGCAGTTGTGTAGTTGTTGCCTGTTTCCTTACAGAAGTCAACACCTTTTCCGTAGATCAGGACAAAGTGCTTCATTTTACGTATGTGCGTTTGTTCAGGGATGTCTTCTTAGTTTCCTGAGTCCATTTGGCACTGTGAAGTGATATACTGGCACTATAGTTAGCGTTAGTGTGTTATGGTGCTTGGGTCTCTACTTTACTTTAGTTCCCAGCAGCACTGTCTTTTTTGCATTGTCTACATATCCTCCTTGTGCCTGCTGGGATTTTCATTGGGTTCTTTGGTTTTCCCCTATATCTCTGAGGAATGCAGGTCTACAAACTGGTAATCTGTTGAATTTGCCCATAAGGGTGTGGTGTTCACATAATAAGATGGACTGGCATCCCATCCAGGACTAATTTCTGTTTGCCGTATGTCCAATGACTGCCCAGATAGGCTGTGGCTCCCCACACCTCTAAGTAAAACATGTGTTAGAAAAATGAATGAACAAGTTAGTCTTTGTGCTCTAAGGTACATTCATTGTACTTGGTATGTGACTGTCCCAAGGCTCTTAATAGCTATAAGAAATCCAGACCAGGAAGACATGCCCATATTTATACTTTGTGCTTGGTATGAACAGGAAGGCTGTGGTGATAAAATGTCAAAAAAGGGTCTCAAAATGAAAAAATGAATTTATGCTGCACTTCAAATCCATATTGTATTTATTATCTGTTGAGCCCCACTCATCCAAACCAGTCAGAAATAACAGTTCTGTATTGCTGAACTGCCAGTAGAGAAGCAGCAAATCGAAGAGAAGAAGGAAAAATGGTTCTTGGATGGCTTGGTATCATAGATGGGCAAAACATGCATGATTTAAGATTACAAAGAAAGAGAAATATAAAGACAGATAATTTTGTTTAGTAAAGCAAAGATCTGTACAAAGGCAAAGACAAAGATAGCTATTTAAGTCACAAAGGGAGTTAAAAGCATTTTAAAAATGTAAAGAAACAGAAGAAAAATGATAATAAAGCAAATAAAATGGATGGAATATGTGCAGAAAAGGATGGCAAAAAGCAGGCTTAATAAATGAATATCTCTGCCTTGCTTGCTTGAACCGACCTGAACTGAGGTGGACTACTAGCCACAACTCTAAGCTGAGATACCAGATGACTAGAGCCTTCTGAGCTTCCCAAAAAACATAAGTTGCCTGTTTTTTTTTTTTTGCTTGATTATACTATTTACTGCAATTTTTAGTGTGTTCTGCTTGTTTATTACTGTAAACTAAACTGCACTGTTTGTGCTGCTTTTGCCTGCCTTACTGTACCTGATAAATCGTATTTTGTTGCCGTTTCCACTGTTTGCAAAACTTTTTTGCTATTTTCACTGATTGCATAGCAATTGTTACTACTTTTCACTGTTTGCAAAGCATATGTTCTGTTTGTTTTGTTTTTCCACTAAGCAGTGTTTTAAATAACTGATTTGTTTGCTGTTTAAAACATTCTTTGGTGTCTTCTTGCTGTTTCTCTGCTGTTTAAAATATTTTTTTAATGTTTACCACCTAAACTAGTTTTGCTAGTAGCTATAGAATAGTCCAGATGCAGGTTTGCTGCATCTGAGTCTGTTTGTAGTGGCTGTTGCATTCTGAGCACATTTTCCAAATCATCTTTGATTGGAAGGGGGCCTTCTGCACCCTTGTGATGATTGGAACCTGTCTGGTGAAGGGTGATTGGTTTACGCCTTGGAGTAAGCACCCTCATTGGTTCTTTTGAGTTTAAAAAAAAATGTTTTAAGTTTTTAGCTTCTGGTATTTAAACCCTGCATTTGAGCGGGTTTCTGCTTTTTTGTGCATCACGCAGCACTGTGCACTGCAGCACAATTGTATTCCATAGCCGGACAGATAATTTCGACAAGTTTTCCGTTTGATATAGATGTACATCAGTGTAGCCCTCTTCCTTAGTACGTTTGCAGTCTAAGAAGAATTGTTAGTGAGTTGTGACCTATTAAACCACCAGCCAAAAACCCTGTCAGAAATACCCATCTACAAAGCACCTCCTAGATCAGTCATGAAAGTTCCCCCTTTGTGATAGCAGTTCCTCAAACCTAGCATTATGGATAGTTGGACTATCCCCGTTTCTCTTGCCAGCCTTGTTGACTTGGGTCTTTTGAGGCAGTGTAGCAACTGCCTCATGTACACTGACAACCTTCTGCCAATAACTCACTCTAGTACAGGAATAAACGCACAATTGTAGTAGTGCGATGAAATAAAAACTGTCCAGCAATACTTTCCAAAATGTATTTAAACATTGAGAGCCTTTGTTTCCTAATAGTGGAATTTCATCAGAGCTAAAAACCAACAAGTGCAAACCAAATTATGTAACACCAGGCATATCACAAGTCCAAAATGACCAATCAAATTTTGAAAACAATTAGAAACTGTAATGCTTTAATCTTAAAATAGAATTAATAGAGCAAGCTTCATTTATTCCAGGGTGTTTGGTGGCATTTAAATTCACAAACTTCTAGATGTTCCTTAGTCTTGTTTTCACTGCTCAATAACTAAAAACCTAAAATAATGAATACTAAACCGTGCGGTGTGCTTGTATAGTGCATTTGTGTCCCTTTTTTCTTTATGCCCAAGAGGTGTTCATATACACGTTCACTAAACTTCCAGCAGGCCTGGCCCACATAAAAAGACACACATAACTGGTGTTGGGCTAAATAGACCACGCCTTTAAAATAACATGAAAAATGCCCATGTATCTTATAAGTTATTCCATTAATACAAAAATTGTCTCCTACTAATATGTTTGAACGTTGTGAACAGCTCCCACACTTACATGTCCCTAACTTTTGTGAAGTTAAAACTGTATGTTCTTTGTGAGATTCTAAATAATTTATAAAAGTTCTATCTCTTCTAAAAACTATCTAGAGCTCCTCCCCTAATTTGCTTCTAAGCTTACTGTCAGTTATAATAAACTTCCATTTTTTATAAATACATTCTACAGTTGCACTGCTATCTGATGTAAAAGTAGAAATAAATTTCATCTTTTTACTAACAATCTGCGAGTCCCTGTTGTTGTCAATATCCATATTTGGATTCCCAGTCAAAATAGGAGTTCTGTTCAAAATAGGAACACAAACTCCCCTTTCTCTTTTAACTATAACTTCATCTCTTATATCAACCAAAAATTCCCAAGGGTAACCTCTCCTAAGGAACATTTTATCAGTATCTCACATTCTTTTACAAATACATGTTCATACGTTTCATAAGTGATCATCCAGGCCAACCTAACCAAGTGCCCTTTAACCACTGTTTTTGTCATATATCTTGGACTCTAGGTTGAATAATGAAGGTATGCATTAGAAGAAGTAACCTTCCTAAAAATATTAGAGCAATTTCTCTGATGTCTTAAATCCTTAACGATTTCCACATCCAGGAATGCTATCTTAGCAAACTAAAGGCATGTGTGAACTTCATGAACTCAACAGCAGTGGAGTTAATATATATCAGAAATTCCTGGAGCTTTACTTCACCACCAGTCCAAAGAATAAAAATGTCATCCAGGAATCTGGTGTATAATGACCAACAATTCTTAAACTCACTGTTCAAAATATACCGATCTTCCTATTCAGCCATGACAAAATTTGCAAACATGGGCACAAGCTGCCTCCATTGCCATACCAGTAGTTTGCTTAAAATGCTGACCATCAAAATACAAAAAAAAATATTATCCAAAACTGTTTCGATTAAAGCAACCATGGAATTAATTCTATCAACTGAAAAAGTAGTAAGCTTCCTAAGTTGTTCTTCAAAGCATTTTAAACCCACATCATGTGGGATAACAGAAAACAAACTATTAACATCTATAGGAACAAAAGTGGCATCAGAACTGAAGGGAATATCATTCAAGCATGCAAAAAGTGCCACGATCCTCAGACAGTACCCTGGACTTGCAAGGCTGCAGTGCCTTCCACACCTTCAGACTGCAAAACAAACATATGAGAACCAAAGGAGGTGGTGTTTCTATCTATATTAGAGATAAATTCACCTCCCGACTAGTTAGACAGGACAACTCCATATAGTTACTTCAAGTTCCGATTACTGTGGCTAAGACCCCCCCCATTCAAGTCATAGCTAGTTATAGATCCTTCTCCATGAATCGTGATGTGCACAAGGCCTACTTGATCAAACTGGAGTCAGTCCAAATGCAGCCACATACTCTGGTCATGGGAGATTTCAGTTATCCCATCAGCAATTGGGAAACCTACACTAACCCTAACTACCTGTCCTAACTTTATAGTTTTGGAGTGATTGACTGGCCCCAAAAAGTGTTGGATAGATTGGATATTAAAACAAGAAGGATGCTTCTTGCTCACCAGATGATTTATAATAATAATTGTATACCAAGATTATATATTCTCTGTTCCAAAGGTGGGATGGGCCTCCTTGAAATTGATTACATGTATAGATCTGCAATTGTGGGACTCCGCACATATCTACTGACCTCACAAGATCCAAATGTAGTTAAAGTTTTGAAACATAAGGAGAATAAATCTAAGATGACATCTCTGCTTAATTTAGCAGAAGCATATCAACGTCAAGCAGGAGTGGAAATCAAGCCAGAAGTATATAAAAACCAGGCAGCAACTGAATGTGTTACAAAACGAAAGAGTATATGGTGAAAGACTAGATGAGAAGGCAAGAAATGTGGAAAAAATATAGTTGCAAGTATAGAAAACATCTGGAAGAGCCTCATGTTCATCAAGAACAAATGCAGGAATGGTTAAGGAGAGGCGAATTCACATCAAGAAATGAAAGGTTGTTATTGGCAGCCCATGATAGTGGGCTACTTACACGTTGGTTTACGAAGTCCATTAAACATATGGGAGAAACAGACATATATGTAGGTTTTGTAAAACCGAATTGGCAACAGTCACACACCTTGTTGCTGGTTTTGACACACTAATGGCAGAGGGACTGTATACTGAAAGGCATAATAATGTGGCGGGACTGTTACACTGGAGATTGTGCAAACCTTATGGTATTGTAGTGGCTGAAAAGCACTGGAAACATGTACCACAAAGAATCATAGAAAATGATGAAGTTTATATCACATGGGATCACCCAATACTAACAGTTCAAAAGATAGATGCTAGAAAACGGATATAGTGTTCCAAGAAAAGAAGACAAAAGTAGCATTGATCATTGAAATCACCACACCCAGGGACTACAGTGTCTTGCGTACAGAGAGAGACAAAGTCATAAAATACCTGGATCTGCAGGCAGAAATGAGATCCATGTGGAAGAGAGATACCCAGACAGTTCCAATAGAAATAGGAGCAATGGGTCTTATAAAAAAGAATTTACAGTCGTATTTAGATATGTTACCAATTCATGTAACACCATACGAATTGCAGAAGGAGTCATTATTGGGCACATTGCAGGTGCTGTGAGAGCACTTTTGGCTGAAATCAAAGAATGAAACAATAGTAATTTCATGAACTTTAATCATACTTTGACTTAGGAATGGGATCCATTTCCGGCATGGTATTAGAAACCCAAAAGACTTGGAGAAATTAAAAACGACGAAAGCCCTAAATCCTTGACTTTGTTAACTCAAATGCCCTGAAACAAATTGTTCAAACCCCAGCAAGAGGAACAAACCTACTAGATATGGTCCTCATTAACATGGCAAACAGATGTACCACTGCAACTGTTGAACCCTCATTAGTTAAATCTGCCGGATATCAGTCGCCTTTGAACAGGCATGAGAACTCACAAAGGGTGAAGTCAGACTAAAAAACTTCACAAAGGCAAACTGTGCCCTCTTAGAGGAAGGTATAAAAGCATTCCAGGCCCTACCCCCAGCTGGAAGTGGTAACTACACCAAAGCTTACACTAAAGCCTTGTACAATCACTTGTATAATTGTATAGAATCAGCTGTTCCAGACAGAATCAAAGCCAGAGCCCCAATTAAAAACAAGCCACTGCAGTGGACATCCAGCATCAATAAACCTTACAACAAACACCAAAAGTTGCTGTTTAAGAAAACTAAGGTGAGGCCCTAACAATGAAAAAGCCCCTTCCTCAGCAGGCAAATAAGATAAAATGTCAAATCCTCTAAGGGTAACTTTGAGAAAAATTTGGCAGTCACAGCTAAGGGTAACCGTAAGGCCATTTACAGCTACATATGCAGCCTAAAATTTAGGACCCAAACATGTGCCAAACTAGTGTCTAGCAGTATCACACACACTGATCCCACAGAGATAGCAAACCTGCTGGCGGACAGAATTGGCAAAAATTTCACTTCCTTATTCCCTCCAAACATATCACAACTCTTTCTCCCAACTCACCCAACCCCACCCTACATATCTATAGAGCATGTCAGTAAATCCTTGTCTAAGGCAAAAAACACAGCCTCTATGGGGCCAGAGGGCATATCGGGCTGTCTTCTAAATAAACTAAAAGATGAACTAGCATCACCATTAAGTACTCTATTCAGTCACAATTTAACCACAGGCTACATCCTTGCAGAATGGAGAACAGCAACAGTTATTCCCCTCCATGAAGCTGGCTTAGCAACAGACCCAGGGAATTATAGACCCATAAGTCTGACCAGCCTCATCTGTAAGACCATGGAACGCATCATCATGGAGCTCATAAATAAAGACAAGGCAGCCTCCAAACCCTGGGTCCAACCCAGTTCAGCTTCGTCAAGGGTGGATCCTGCCTGTTAAACCTGGTGGATTTCTTCAAAAATTTGACCAGAGCCATTGACGAGGGCAAATCTGTGCACACACCATACCTCAACTTGGCCAAGTCCTTCAACACAACCCCACACTCAGGCATTACAGATAAACTTAACACACTGAATGTCAACCCCTTTGTTGTAAGATGGGTTGACAACTGGCTCACAAACTGGTCACACACTATCAAAGTGGGTGACCCCACATCAGCCAGCAGACCTGTCACCAGCAGTGTGCCACAAGGCTCAGTTCTGGGCCCCCTACTGTTTGATATATACTTCTCAGAAGTTCATGCCAAAACTAAGGGGCTGTGGCTGATCAAGTTTTTGATGACTGCACGCTGTGTGCAGTTATTGAACCCCCAAGCTTTGTTAGTATACTTCAGGACGGTCTTACACAGACCAACAACTGGTGTCTTAGTCACGGTCTCAAACTAAATGCAAAGAAATCCATCATTATTCTTTTTGGTAAAAACAATGTCCCTTCACACTGTCAAATCAACAACAGTACCCTATATACCTATGAGGTGGTAAGAGATCTGGGATCACAAGTAGACTGCGACCTTAACTTTGACCATCATGTATCTACTATAGTAAGGAAGGCTTTCTACGTAGCATGCTTGACTGGCAAAGCCATTGCCTCTAGAGCAAGCAGGTTATAACCCCTCTATACTCATCACTAATCTGGCCCATAATTGAGTATAATGCCCCTTTCGGCATGTACTGTACACAGCACCTGCAGCAATTGGAGAGACCTCAGACATTTCTAACAAAAAAGATTAAGGGACTTCAGTACGTGCCTTACACAGACTGTCTAAAGTCCCTGTCACTATCCTCAGTATCGTATAGATTTTTTAGGGGAGACTTATGCCTTGCTTACAGAGCAATCCCTGACCCAAACCTAATGAATTTGCTGCACATCTTTAAATCAAACGAGACTACTAGGGAACTAAATATGGCCTGCTACTTGAATAGGAAGTGATGGAGGGACAGATTTGTCTCCCGCATCTTTGGAATAGACTACCAGTTCATTTGAAGCAGAGCTCCTCTATGATATTGTTCTAAAGGAACCTGGATGAGTGGATGAGGCACTGTAAGTTCTTACCAGGGATAGCGCCTACAACCCTCCTGGACATGGGCAGTCATTACTAAATACAATCCTGGGTATTGACTAGAGTATCTATGATATTACATTGGGATGAAACGGCTAGGCTTGAAATGATCTCCGGGTCGATGGCCTTAGTAACCTTCTATAATCCTATAATCTTAGTATCTGCAAATGCAGAGAATGGAGATTTACTAAACCCAGTAATTAAACTTGCTTAGGATAATGCAGTTTTAGACAATTCAGAAAAGAACGGATCCTGAAAGAACATCAGAATCTAAAGATGGTCAAGGTGCTATATACACTTCAGGAAAGCATTTAACATGGTACCACTCAAAATGCTAATTAGCTAATTAGTTAAACCTGGGGTTTTAAAGTGGGTAAAACTTAATTAAAATGAAGTACATAGATGGTAATGGCAAATGAGGTCCAATGAGATGAAAATGTTACCACTGGGGTACTGAAAGGGTCAATACCACAGTCGCTCTTTTTATTTTCTTTATAAGTTTGTCTTTTTAAGTGATCTTGCAGTAGGTCCAGGAGGAAAACTTCAAAAAATATGCCACAAAGTTGATACTCAAGAAGGTAAAGAAAGGATGGAAAATGACCTGGCATGATTAGAGGAATGTTTTAACATAAAACAGTTCAAATTCACTGTTGAAATACAAGGTAATGTAATTCCACAGCCATTTATTGGGAAAGGAATGCATAACTGGAGGGAACATGGCAAAGGCAACTGAAGAGAGCAGAGACATTGTCCTATTAAAATGTCGCAAATGGAAGTGCAGATAATGTGCAAATGCAGCAAGGAAGTCCACTGGGTCACTGAGGGACACATAGATGGTGGGACCATTATTATGTTTTGCAGGAGTAGTAATAGTATATGTGGTTCTGGGTCTTCCCTTTTTTACGGTAATAGGATAGAGGCAATATAGAGAAGCACAGCAATCCTCACCTTTGTAGGCTCAGAGGAATTCAGCAAAATTGATTTAAGGTCTGAACCACAAGCCATGTAAGCACAGTGTGTATCATGACGCTAAGTTTCCTAGACTCCTAGATTGCCAAGACCGGTTTATTGAAACCTGGCATGTAAGATGCTAAAAGCAGCATGAGCAGCACTTATATCTGGAGAGGGCTTTGCAGTAATGAAACATGTATCCAACTGCTTAGAGTAGAAAGCGCTAAGGGAGTTATAGAATCATGAACTTTGAATTGAATGCACTGGGTGAAGGCAAGGTTCAGTCAGAGCCTGCAATCCTTGCCAGGTCAGACGTTTGTTGTATGCTGGACTTTTTAAGTGGTGAATAAAATTTTACATAGGCGTTACATTTTGTCAGTGAGACTATATTTCCATTATTTTGTTTGACAATTCGGAAATCTGAGCTAAATAAATGTGGTTACATTTAATTATGTTTATAATACAGTGCTGGATTTATTGAAGTGGTTTAAAGTACAAACCCAGGGATGGGATCTGGTGTCCATAAGCATATGGAGTACCAAAAAAATAAAGGTGGAATTAAAATTCTCAGTAAACAGAAGGAAAGAATTAAAAAAAAAAACATAGGTGTTGGGAGCCGATAGAACAAAGAGAAGTTCTTAAATTTTAGGAAGTTAGGTTCATAGGTAGGTAATAGGCTATCTGCCCGAAGGCATTTATAAGCCTAGCCAGAATGTGTTGGCTTTCGCCGCCCCCTTAGATTAGTTCCCTGTGCCTCTGTCCAGCAGAGCCATTGAAGTGATCCCTGGGGTAAAATTTCTGTTTCCCATTCACTCGTCAAGGTTCCTCTTGAAGAGGGTTAGTGAGGAGCTCTGCCTAATGTAGATTGGAATCTTGTTCCAGAGCATGGGAAGTCTCTGGGACAGGAATCTATCTCTCCAGCATGTCCTATTTATTGTTGTGGTGAGGTTTAGATCCCTGGAGCGTGTGGCTTGAGGGGATATGGTTTTCTTTAGGTGGAGCATGTCCATCAATTCTGGGTTGGACATGGCCTTGTATGTCAGGCAGAGATCACCTCTGAGTCGGCGGTATGCAACCGAGTACAACTGGAGTTTCTTCACTCGAGCTGCATAGGGCATCTGCTTGAGACCAGTGATCCTCTTGGTGAGGAACTTCTGTGGTCTTTCCAGTTGTTGTAGGTGTCTTGTAAGGTACATCCCAAATGGGGCATTGTACTCTATGATGGGTCTGACAAGTGATGCGTAGAGGGGCCCAATGACCTCTTTTGATCTGGATGCAAACCCTTTTGTGATTAGGTGGGCCACATAGAAGGATTTTCTAACCACTTTGGCAATGTGATTATCAAAGGAAGGGTTACTATCTACTTGGGTCCCCAGATCCCTTATTACATCTTCTGTATTTAGGGGGCTACCACCTATGTGGTAGTTTGTGGGTACTTTGTTTTTTCCAAAGGGGATGACTATGCACTTTTTGGCATTTAGCTTGAGACCATGGTTTTGACACCAGGTATCTGTCTCGGTGAGACCCTTTTGGAGAATGTCTGTGTCAGCCGGAGAGTCAATTATAGCCCCTAGTTTGCAGTCGTCTACGAACATGGTGAGCCATAGTCCTCCTGTGCTTGCCTGTACCTCTGAGAAGTATATGCCGAACAGGAGGGGGTCCTAAGACTGAGCCCTGGAGAACGCCACTTGTAGCAGGTTTAGAGTCAGACCTAGCCCTGCAACTCTTACCATGTGGGTTCTGTCCGTGAGCCAGTTGGCATCCCATCTCATGACGTAGGGGTTTATGTTCAGGCTGGTGAGCTTGTCTATAATACCGGAGTGGGGAATAGTGTCAAAGGCCTTTGCGTGGTCTAGGTAGGCTATGTGGACCACCTTTCCCTCGTCTTGTGTTGAATTTATACTGTTAGCACTTTAAAAAGTTATTTTTTGTTTAATTTAATTGTTAGGCTAACACACTAAAGTGCGCTAGCCGTTTTATAGCATTTACTGTTTGTTACTGTATCTTTTTCTCCCTTCTCTGTGAAAAAGAAAAAAAAAAAAATATCCTTGTTTTCCCGCTTTTCTGAACTAGAATAGTCCAGTCTTCAGATTTTGCTGATCTCTGGGCTTTGTCTTGGTTCCTGTGCTATCCATACCCTTATTTGGGTAAGAGAAAGCTTCTTTGTTCACCAGTGGGAGTGGGGAGCACTGAGCAACCTATTTGTCCCTAGAGGATTGGTTCCAGCCCAGCAACTTGTAGTTTATTGGCCATTTTGGGTCAATTCCTGGCTCTTTTCAACCCCCTGCTATAAAGCCCGCTTTTGCGCGCTTTTTTACTTGTAACAGACTCAGCACAGCTCCTCGTGGTGTCCTGCAGAGTTCTACAAGCAGCAGAGAGTGAAAGAGTGACTTTCCTGGATTTATAAGTATTTTTTCTGGCTTTCGCTTAAAGTACTGCATCTCGACTGCATTTCGCTTAAAAAACAGCTCTGCATATTGTTTTTACTGTTCTTGTGTTGAATTTATACTGTTAGCACTTTAAAAAGTTATTTTTGTTTAATTTAATTGTTAGGCTAACACACTAAAGTGCGCTAGCCGTTTCATAGCATTTACTGTTTTTTACTGTATCTTTTTCTCCCTTCTCTGTGAAAAAGAAAAACAAAAAACAAAAAAAATATCCTTGTTTTCTCGCTTTTCTGAACTAGAATAGTCCAGTCTTCAGATTTTGCTGATCTCTGGGCTTTGTCTTGGTTCCTGTGCTATCCATACCCTTATTTGGATAAGAGGAAGCTTCTTTGTTCACCAGTGGGAGTGGGGAGCACTGAGCAACCTATTTGTCCCTAGAGGATTGGTTCCAGCCCAGCAACCTGTAGTTTATTGGCCATTTTGGGTCAATTCCTGGCTCTTTTCAACCCCCTGCTATAAAGGCCGCTTTTGCACGAAGTTGCCCATAGAGCAGCATCGGGCAGCGCCGGTTAATCAAGTTTAAACTATTTCTGGCTCCGTAAAGTCTGCTCTTCAATTTTTCCCTTAGAACTGTTGTACTTGCAATCTATACAGCCTATACTCTATCTGAAAAGCTCAGCACTTGCTCCTAAAGCATTTCTTTATAGAAGTAAAGCACTCTTAAACAAAATAAAGTACTTCATTCACCTAAATTCCCTTGAGTACCCATTTCCCTATAGGTCCTTTCTGACTCAGTTACACAGCAATCTTTTTCACTATTTCTAGCATGTCCAAGGGTCAGTTGCTAGCGTCCTCTCCTGTTCAGCTGATGAATCTGGGAATCTTGAGGCAATGTTACAACTGCCTCATGTACACAGACAACCCTCTCCTCCTCCCAACAAATACAAATATATGCGAGAGATGCAACAATATAGCCAAACTGGAGGCTGAGCTCTCTCAATTCAGTACTGGCAAGACCAGTCAGGAGGAGAAGGTAACCACGCACACCACAAACCCAGTCTCACATAGAACTATCACAACTGCAAACCAAACACATAAACACAGAAAAACATACTTGGAGGCGCTGATTAAAAATCTACCAAAACAACAGAGGCCTCCAAAGCCGACACCCAAGCAACCGCCACCTCAAGACATAGCACATGCAACACATAGTTCACAAAGTCAGTGTGCTATACAGTCACAGCCCTTAAGGCCAAACAACATGCCAGACACACTTGTAATAGGTGACTCCATAGTCAGACACACTGACGCATCGCCACCAGACTGAACAAGGAGAGGTCACAGTAAGCTGCCTGTCGGGAGCTAGAATCCGCCACATAACACAAGCACTCAGGTCACTCCACAGCAAGTACAAATATGACTCAGTCATTGTACATGCCGGTGTGAACGACCTGAGACGTACCTCCCTGGACTACATGAAAAGAGACATAGAGGAGCTCTCTGATTATGTAACCCAGGCCGGTATGACCCTGACCCTGAGCAGCATCTTGCCCTCACCAAGAATGATGCCACAGTACAAAGACAAAATGATCAGTTTTAACAATTGGCTTAATTACTGGTGTCATTCTAAGGGGATCCAATGTCTGTCTGCTTGGGATGACATGCTTGACAAGCCACGCTGCTTCGCAAGGGACGGCTTGCACCTGTCACCCCTGGGCTTCCAGATATTGGCCAAGGCTCTTGCCACCCCCATAGTGCCTTTTTAGGCAAGGTTCAAAGGACAAACCTACCTCCCTAGAAAACACAAGTGGAAAAAAACTAAGGGTAATGCTGCTCAATGCCAGAAGTCTAAACCTCAAGATGCAGCCCTCAAGCCCTCCTCAGTATGGAGAACATCAATGTCTGTGCAGTGACTGAAACCTGGTTCAAGGCTCCTGAGAGCACCCCAGCACTATCAGGTTTTACCTCATATCATGCCTTCCAGCCCCAAAACTTGGACCGAACCACAAAAGGAGGGGGAGTATCCATATTCATCAAAGATACCCACACCTCCAGGTTAGTGGCAACGCACGAAGCATCGGAGACCATCCAGATGCAACTAACCATAGGCAAAACAGCCTTACAGTTTGTAGCATGCTACAGACCACCCTCTCAAACTCAGGAACCCCACACAGCCTTCCTGAAGACACTGGAGAGTATGAATTTCTCTCCAAATACCATCATATTGGGAGACTTCAACTACACAAACATAGACTGGGAACATTACTCAAGCCACAACACCCTAGCCCAAAGGTTCCTAGAATTCATAAACTCAAATGCAATGGAACAACTGGTCACCATTCCCACAAGAGGAGACAATATACTAGACCTGATCATCACAAACATGGGGGCAAAATGCTCTACACCGGAAGTATATCCCTCTTTGGTAAGATCAGACCATAAATTAATCTCACTGGAAATCCACATCCCACCCCCCCCCCCTGCACAAAAGACCACAGTGAAGAACTTCTCAAAAGCCAACTTCACACTTCTTAAGACTGAAGTGGTATCCTTCAAGGCCCCTGGGTCAGTGGAAACCACAACCCACACTGCTGAATCCTTTGCAAATGCCTTCTACGGGCACCTTCAAGAATGCATGGATCATGCAATCCCAAATAAAACCAAGACCCATTCCCCCAAAGGCAGGCGCCCGGTCTGGTGGACCCCAGCCATAAACAAACTCTACAACAGAAGGAGGAAGCTACTACATGACAAAGCAAAATCCCTAAAAGGGAAGGCATCTCTGATCAGTACTAGCAAAAAACTACAATCACTCATAAAATCATCCAAGGCCAACTTTGAGAGAAAAATCGCAAAAGACACAAAAGACAATCACAAGGCCTTCTTTAGCTATGTTAGAAACCTGGTTGGAAACTCCCAGATATGCTCAGAGTTAGTCCAAAATGACACAAAATACACTGAACCCACTGACATTGCCAACATTCTGGCAGACAGGTTCAGTGCAAATTTCTCCTCCCCCCCCCAAAAGGAGAAATAACTATCCCAGCAGAGTGTAGCCTCCCTAACATCTCAGATGCCCAGGTGAGAGCCGCCCTCTCTAAAGCTAAAAACACAGCATCAATGGGACCAGACGGTGTCCCGGGCTGTGTGCTACATGAACTCCAAGAGGAACTAAACCCACACATAAGGCTGCTGTTTAATCTTAGCCTTACTACAGGATACATACCCAAAGAGTGGCGTACGGTGACAGTGGTACCACTTCACAAAGGCGGTGCTTCTACGGACCCTGGAAATTACTGCCCCATAAGCTTGACGAGCCTGGTCTGCAAAGCTATGGAGAGGATCATTATGGAACTCATAAACAAAGACATTGGATCCTACCCAATTTGGCTTTGTCAAAGGCAGATCCTGCCTTTTGAACTTGATCGACTTTTTTGAAACAGTCACTAAGGCCATTGATGAGGGTAAGGCAGTTCACACAACCTACCTTGACCTTGCAAAAGCCTTTGACACAATACCCCACTCGGGCATCATAGACAAACACTCCAGCTTAAATGTAAACCCATATGTCACAAGATGGGTTGCAAACTGGCTCAAGGACAGAACCCACAGGGTCAGAGTTGCTGGAGCTATGTCAAACTCTAAGCCAGTCACAAGCGGTGTCCCACAGGGCTCAGTCCTGGGACCCCTCTTGTTCGGCATTTATTTTTCCGAGGTACAGGCAAACATAGGAGGATTGTGGCTGACAAAGTTCGCAGATGACTGCAAACTGGGGGCCATAATTGATACTCCAGTGGACACAAACATCCTTCAGAGAGGCCTCATAGAGACGGATAATTGGTGCCAGAGCCATGGCCTTAAGCTGAATGCTAAAAAATGTATGGTCATACCCTTTGGGGAAAACAAGGTACCCACAAATTACCACATGGGTGGTAATCCATTGGCACGGAAGAGGTAATCAGGGATCTTGGGACCCAGGTTGACAGTAACCTCTCATTTGACACTCACATTGCCAAAGTGGTTAGGAAGACCTTCTATATTGCCCACCTTATCATGAAGGGTTTCACATCTAGATCAAAAGAGGTCATTGTGCCCCTGTACTCTTCTCTTATCAGGCCAATGATTGAGTACAATGCCCCATTTGGGATGTATCTTATCCAATACCTGCAGCAGTTGGAAAGACCCCAAAGGTTCCTCACCAAGAGAATAAAGGGTCTTAAACATATGTCATATGCTGCCCGACTGAAAAAACTCCAGCTCTATTCAGTCACATACCGACTACTCAGAGGTGATCTGTGCCTGATGTACAAGGCCATGTCCAATCCGGAATTAATGGACATGCTCCACCTCAGTAAATCCATATCTACTAGAGCCACGAGAGCAAGAGACTTAAACCTCAACACAGAAATAAATAGGACGTGCTGGAGGGACAGATTCATAACCCAGAGGCTCCCTACACTCTGGAACAGAATCCCAATCCATGTTAGGCAGAGCCCCTCACTAACTCTATTCAAGAGAAATCTTGACGAGTGGATGGGAGATCGTAGGTTTACCCCAGGGGTCATCTCTGTGTCACTACTAGACAGAGGCACAGTAAACTAAACCCTAAAAGGGCGTAGTATTCTCATCCTAAGGGGTGGTGAAAACCACACACTCTCTGGCTAGGCTTATAAATGCCCCAGGGCAGATAGCCTAGTACGAACCTATGAACCTATAGCCTTGGCTGTCTCAAAGAAGTCCACCAGGTTTAGGAGGCACGACTTGCCCTTAACAAAGCCAAACTGGGTTGCGTCCAATATTTGGAGGTTTCCAGTGTCTCTGTTAATGAGATCCATGATGATGCACTCCAAAGCTTTGCAGACCAAGCTAGTCAGGCTTATAGGACGATAGTTCCCAGGGTCCGTTGTGGCTCCACCTTTGTGGAGTGGAACAACCGTTGCTGTGCACCACTCTGTGGGCACGTAGCCTGTGGAGAGGCTGAGTTTAAGCAGTGTGTTTAGGTGAGGGGTTAGTTCATCTTTGAGCTTGTGTAGGACGCAGCCTGGGACACCGTCCGGTCCCATTGATGCTGTGTTTTTGGCTTTGGAAAGGGCTCTTTTAACCTGAGTGTCTGTGATTTCAGGGGCACTACATTCTTCTGGTATAGTTATGGGCCCTTTTCGGGGTGAGAAGGGGGTGAAGTTTGCACTGAACCTGTCTGCCAGGATGTTGGCTATATCGGTCAGTTCAGTGTATTTTATGCCATTCTGCACTAACTCCGAGCAGATCTGAGAATTGCCACTTAGATTCTTGACATAGCTAAATAATGCCTTGTGGTTATCTTTGGAGTCCATGGCAGTTTTTATTTCCAAGCTAGCCTTGGATGATTTTATGAGGGAACATAGTTTCTCGCTGATGCTGATCAGGGATATCTTCCCTTCTTGGGATTTTACTCTTTTCTGTACTAGTTTCCTCCTTCTATGATATAGCTTGTTTATGGCAGGGGTCCACCAGACTGGTTTCCTTTTCTTGGAGGAATGAGTCTTGGTTTTGTTTGGGATAGCATGATCCATGCATTCTTGTAGGTGCCCATAGAGTGCATTAGTAAGGATTTTGCAGCTTGAACAGCGTTATCCTTTAGCATGGGGGCTTTGAAACTTCCCACCTCGATCTTAAATAACGTGATGTTTGCTTTTGAAAAGTTTTTCACGATGGTTTCTTTGACCGGGAGTGGTGGCGGAATGTGGATATCCAGAGTGATTAGTTTATGGTCATATCTAACCAGCGAGGGGTTGACCTCCGGTGTGGAACACCGGTCACCCATGTTGGTGATGACCAGGTCCAATATGTTGTCACCTGTGGTGGGGGTGTTAACCAGTTGATCCAGGGTGTTTGAGTTTATAAATTCTAGGAGATGTTGGGCCAGGGAGTTCGTACTTGAGTAGTTCTCCCAGTTAATGTTTGGATAATTGAAATCACCCAATATCAGGGTGTTTGGTAGGATCTTTATGTTTCCCAGTGTTTCCAGGAATGCGGAGTGGGGGTCCTGGAAAATGGTGGGTGATCTGTAGCAAGCTATAATTTGAATAGCAGTTTTGCCCATTGTTAGTTACATGTGGATGATCTCTGAAGCATCGTGCTGTGCCACTAACCTGGAGGTGTGGGTATCCTTGATGAATATGGATACTCCCCAGCCTTTTGTATTTCGGTCTGGGTTTTGTGTCCGAAATGTATGGTATGAGTTGTTGCCTTGTAGTGCTGGGGTGCTCTCTGGAGCCTTAAACCAGGTTTCTGTTATTGCACATGTATCAGTTTTCTCCATACTGAGGAGTGCCTCGAGTGTGTGCATTTTGAGGTTTAGACTTCTGGCAATGAGAAGCATTACCCTCAGTTTTTTGTTACTTGTGCTATTTATGGCAGTGGGATTGTCTTTTGAGCCTTGCCTAAAAAAGGCACTATGGTGGTAGCAAGAGCCTGGGCCAGTATTCGAAAGCCTAAAGTGACAGGTGCAAACCGTCTCTAGCAAAGCAGCGTGGCTTGTCGAGCATGTCATCCCAGATTGACAAACACTGGATCCCCTTTGAATGACACCAGAAGCTTAGCCAATTGTTGAAATTGATATTTTTTTCTCTATACTGTGGTATCATTCTTGGTGAGGGCAGGATGCTACTCAGGGTCAAGGTCATACCAGTCTGGGCTATGTGATCAGAGAGCTCCTCCATGCCTCTTTTCATGTAGTCCAGGAAGGTACGGCTCAGGTCATTCACACCAACATGGACAATGACAGAGTCATATTTGTACTGTTCTGGAGTGACCTGAGTGCTTGTGTTATGTGGTGGATCCTGGCACCCAACAGGCAACTAACAGTAACCTTCTCCTTGTTCAGCCTAGTGAGTGGGACGTCAGTGTGCCTGATATAGAGTCACCTGTTATTAGTGTCTTGGGTATGTTATTTTGCCTTAAGGGCTGTGATTGTGTGGCACACTGGTTTTGTGAAGTATGTGTTTCATGGTTTGTGTTGGGGGGGGGGGGGGGTTGCTTGGATGTCTGCTTTGGAGGCCTCTGTTGCTTTTGCAGATTTTTATTTAGAGCCTCTGATTATGTTTTTGTGTATTTATGTGTGTTTTTTGCCAGTGCGGGTTTCAAAGGTCTATGTGAGACTGGTGGTGTGATGCAAGTAATTCCCTTCTCCTCTTGACTGCCTGGTCCATTCTTGGGTTGAGAGAGCTTAGCCTCCAATTTGGCTGTATAATTGCATCTCTCGCATGTATTAGTGTTTGGTGGAAGGAGGAGAGGGTTGTCTGTGTACATGAGACACTTGTAACATTGCCTCAAAATGCCCAGATTCACCAGTTGGACTGGAGAGTACACCTGAAACTGCCCTTTGGACATGCCTGGATAGGTACAGTGAACTGTTTTATTGATTGGCTGGTAAGGTCGAATAGAGAGCCTTGTCCTCTACAGTATAAGTGGGTCTAGTGCTTAGGTTTATTGGTGCTTGCTATGTGTTTTGGGCAAGTGCTGGGATGAGAAGTGAATGATTTGAGTGCTTAAGTTGAAAGTTTGTCTAGTTCCAAGGGAAAAATTGAATACTAGACTTTGTGGAGCCGGGAATAGTTATACCGTAGCTAACCGGTGCTGCCAGGTGTACAAAACCACGCAAATGCGGGTTTTATAGCAGGAAAATGAAAGAGATGAAAATTAGCCCAAACTGGCCAATAAACTACTAATTACTGGGCTGAAACCACTCCTGTAGGGACACATAGGCTGCTCAAAGCTCCCTCTCTCACAGTGAACAGCAAAACTTTCTTCTGTCCAAGTAAGGTATGGGTAAACACAGAAACTTGTAACTTGTAAGGGAAGAGTTTGATTTGGCTAGGGGAACGGAACTCTGTTGTAGTGGATTGAAAGAAGAGTAGAGAATGGTTAGTTGACAGGAAATGGTCCCAGAAGAAAGGACCCAAGTAGTCAACATATTGGCTGAGACAAGAGCAAGAATGGCTTTGAGTAATAGATGTGGTAAATAGGTCATATAAAGTTTTAATGGACAACTATGGACAGCAAGCTGGAGAGATGAGGGGGAAATAGAATAATCTGCTGGGGAAGTAGAACACAGTGAGCGATAGATAAGAAATCTGCAAGTCATCCAGGTATACAAATAACTCATGCAGATTTTGCATCTTCACGTGGAAATGCTGGCAGAGACATTTTTACACACCAAGCAGACTAGCAAAAATCGTTCCTGTGGAGGAAGGTAAATGTTAGAGATGTGAGGCAGGGAGAGGAAAAAGCTGGAGTCATGTGTTCTGGGACTGTTTTAAGTTTGCTGAGTGGAAAAGCAGGAAATAGTAAGCTCAGGTTGGGAGAATAAAGTAAAACTCTCCAAAGATTTTCATTTTATAATGTTTTGATCCAGCAATAAAACTGGTAATATATGATCAGGCCCTAATCAAGCTGATATTGATAATAGGGGAAAAAATCAGTAACCAAGATGTAGAGATCTAAGGTTGCACCAACTATCTTCATTATAGTAGGAATATTAAAGGAAGCTGAGAAAGGTCATCAAAGAAAGTTGGGAGGTGGGTTGAGTAAACAGCAGCAGAAGAAATGGCAAAGGTGGAATAACTGCTTAATGAGTGGCCTTTAAAATGCAATGAGTTGAGAACGTATTTGTCATATCAATCCAGTAAGGCTGTAGTTTTGAAATGACTTCTGTAAGAACCGGAATGATGAAAAATACCCCAGAAAAGTGGGAGTGAATGAAGAAAGAAGTTAAGTGGTAGATATATGTAGAAGTATCCAAACTGAAGGGAAAACTTGAACTCATGTAGAGAAGGCAACTCCCAAGCGTGACCAACATATGAAGGAGCAACTATAGGGTAGATACAAGAGCTGTCCAATTCTGCAAAGTAGGAAATACTGGGTTTGATGTGTATAGCCTTTACTTATGTCAGCAGAGGGGCAAACTAAGGAATGAGTAATATGACATCAGGAATACGTAGCATGTCTAAATGTAGTGCTGTCAAGGATTTGGGGGATTATAAATAGTTTTTTATTAAAGGTTAAAATGTGGCCTTGATAGGTTCTATCTTATTCTTTTTATTTGATTGTTTATTTTTAGATTAAATTCAGTGTATAAAAATGTTTTCTTTGGGGAATTACTTAATGATTCGCCTTTATCAAAAAAATTAAAAAACTACATTGAGAATGAAGATTGATAAGTTAGATCTAATTTTGTAAGCACTAGTTACCTCATTCTTAATTTTAGTTGTGCTATACTAATAGCAGCTCAAATAATTGTTATACGAACAGAACCAGGTTCATGGTAAAATGATTTGCATAAAAAGTGGTTAAATATCATAATTTCATAGTAACTGTTTTGCTGAGTCATCTTGGATCAGGCACCCATTGTAGTTTTGACATGAACCTAATTTAGGATGATAGCAGTATTAAAATGAACCTGTCATGGTATCCCACTCGTACCATCAATAGTAATAACAATCTTAAAAGCCTTTTTAAATGTTTGACCCAGTCTGCATTGTGTGATTAAATACTTGGCCTTGCAGCTTTTAAACAGTGTGTCTGTTCCTTTTAAATGACGTTAAGAGTATGTGCCTAAGCAGGTATAGTATTAGAAGCAAAGGAAACTGACTCTTAATTTATGTACACCTGACACTCTCGGCTGTAATGTGCAAATCACATATCATATCATAGCTACTCATAGGTAATTACATTCGTACATGAAAAAGTCACAGTAAAAGGTAAGTTTGTGCAACAGGTAAGTTTATAAAACACTCTTTTTATCATTCTGAAATATTTTGGCAATATTCAGCAAATTAAGGCAAATATTTTGTATAGGCAATAGAACAGCTGCATAAAATAAGCTTCAGTAGTAGCTGTCATTGCCCAGTTTTTTTAATTTAATAGTGTGTGGTCAAACAATATAGAAAGTTTTCTTAGACCATGTAGTATGATTAATGAGTGTTTACTGAATGGACTGACTGGCCTTTTGCTATCTGAAGCAAACATACAGACATGCTTTCATCTTCTTTAGCATTAGTAATTCCTTTTGGAAGTGTAGGCTTATGATAACAGCATGCTTTCAGTATCATCTAGTGAAAGCTTCACTAAAGTGTGAAATAAAACAAATGATCAAACAAAAGCATAGTGTGATTTATGGAAAAATGCTCCTGCAGTTTTTGCCTGTAACTGTATAGATGCTGTACAGTGGTTATTCACCTATACAAAGAAGGCTCGGGCTTGTTAGAAATTTGTGTTCTTCGGGGGGGTCCCCAGAGTCCAAGTAGTTACCTTTAAAAAAACTGAGGTAGAGAAAGCAAGATAAAAACAGTCTGAAGACACAAAATGAACAACTCAGAGGCTGTACAAGGGTATTATCGACTTTAAACTACCCCCTACATAAATTCCTTTATTAACAAGATCATCATGCCCCTTGTGTCACTTTTACACTTAAGTACTGATGCTTTAATATGCTTGTACCATTTAGTGTAAAATAATAATAAAAATATTATAAAATCTTAAAATAATTTTGCTAAGTTACATGCTTAAATATAGCTATGTTCTGAAGCAAGAATATGTTTGATCAACTACGTGTTTGTTTGTGTCTTTCGGCTTTTCTCGGTTAGGGGTCGCCACAGCGGAACTCCGGTCCGCTAATGATTGGCAGTAGATCTGTAATTTCTGTTAACTCCATTTGTAAGGGTTTTTTTTTTTTTGCTGCCTTAACTCCTGCCTGTTAACTGGAAATACAGTGTGCAGATACGGATTGCTCAGTTGTCAGTGTGACTGCTTAAGTGGGCATGCCTTTTGTAATTTGCGGAGTGACTTTAAACATAAACTACTCAAGATACCATTCATTTTAGGAGACAGGTATACTTAAATAGTGCAAATACAAGAAAATATTGTATATAAAGTATGGTAGCTGTTTGAGAAGATACAAGTCAGTGGTTCAGCAGATGTTCTTCGTGTTTCACTGTTGCAGTCATCACATTTGGGTTATCTGCCTGCAGGTACCCCTCAGCCGACCTGAATACCAGAGTCTTTGGATTTCTGCATCGGATGCCGTTGCCTCTTCCATGACGTCAGGTCGTCAGGGGTATAAAACATGCAGCCAACGCCATTACATCAGTCTTTCTTGCCGTGCAGTGCCTGAAGCAGTAGCAGTTCGCAAGTGCCAGTCGACTGTCTCCTGAAATTTTCATTTTTCGAGTTTCAGACCTGAAATCTTCAAAAAGATAAGTACCCCGTTGGGGATCCTTTTTCCTTGTTCTAACCGATGTCAGAAAAAATTAACAATTTTCTTGCCTGTGGAAAGCAAATACCTCATAGAGATTTTCATTCTAACTGCGTCACCTGTTTAGACCCAGACCACGACGTCCCTCGCTGTCGGTTTTGTGCCTTGTTCAATGCCCAAACTATTAGTCATCAGGCTATTTTTGTGGCTAAATACTTCCATTCTCAATCTCAGTACTCCGAAATGGCTTCATTAAGCCATCCAACTACCGATCTTCCAAAAAAACATAATGATAAAGACAGAGACAGACAGCATAGGTCCAGAACTGCCAACAGCGCTTCCGTTAAGCTAGTTGCCAGTCGCCGGTACTCAGTAAGGCGCTTTTGCAGGTCCTGATACCCGCTTCTACAGATTCCCAGGCCTCTACTGAGACCCATTCAGAGTCCGGTATGCCTCAAGATGCTTCTTCGACTATGGAACCTGCAGATGTCTCTACCTTGGATGGGTCCGGAGCCACTGTGCAGGCACTGGCTTCTGAGGGTGTAGTCAGGCCTAATGATTTTCATATTAAACCGACAACTTCTTTTCCAGCTCAGAATACTGAATTCCTCAGGCCCAAAGCTCGCACTGCGCCTAGAAAACCGATGACCAAACTGCATTCTCAGGCCCATGGGCCTCAAAAACAAATGATTAGAATGGCTGAAGACCTTATTACCTTAATTAGAGGAAGCCAGCCTTACCCCTCTAAGAGACCTAGAACTGAATTTCTTTCTGATTCTTCTGATCAGGAATCTGATATCTCTGTTCTTTCTGACTACCAGGATTTACCCTTACCTACTTATGAGGATTCTGATGCAGAGGATTCCATTCCCTCTGCTTCCCCACCAGAAGATTATTCTTTTGGTGAAACCTTGTATACCCTTAGGGAGCATTTCTGCTGGGAAAGTCAGGACTATTCTGACTCCAAAAAGAGACTTAGGGAATTTTTACTCCTGCCTCAACACATGCCTTAGCTATCCCTCCTGTTCTGGAGATTGTAGATGATGATTTCTTGGAATCCAGCCTTACCCCAGACTCTTTGCCTCCAGCTCCCAGGAAGCCGGACAGGTACTACAGAGTACCTGACTCTCACAAATTCCTCTTCAAGAATCTTACTGCGGATCCAGAGACTATTTCCCAAGGACCAAAAGGCATTAAGGCTACTACTGCCAAAAATCCTACCCCTTCTGATAGGGACTCTAGAGCTTTAGACAGATGGGGTAAGAAGGTATACACTTCTGCTACTTTGGCCCTTAGGGCTTTAAATTGCCAGTTTCATATGTTAAAGTATCAGCAGCATATTATGGGACTACTTAAACAGAAATTTATGTTGATTCCTGACTGTGCTGAACACAAAGATTTACAAGAGTTCATGCATTTTGCTGAACAAGTTGGTAAACATACTTTGCAATGTGGTTTTGATGCTTTAGAAGGATCTTGCAGGGCTGCTGTCACTGGGTCTGTACTTAGAAGGCATGCTTGGCTTAAGGAACAAAACTTGCCAGATCATGTTAAAGCTAAATTACTAGATGCACCCTTAAACCAAGATCACCTTTTTGGCAACAAAGCAGAAGTCCTCAAAAGGATGGAGGAAAAAGCAAAATCTATGCAAACTGTTAAATATTTCTTACAAGTACAGCCTCCTAGATTCAGTAGGCATTGGCCTTCAAAGAACTGGTCTTTTCCAGTCCCTTCCATGCCTTCTCAGTCCAAACCCAGAAGCAGCACATCACCAAGACTTCAGTCTCAGGCTATGCACAGATCTAAGCAGTGGGGGCTCCCACTTCCAAAGCAGGGAGTAGTAAGCCTCCCCCCTATGGAAAAATGGCACAATGACTTATCCTTAACTCTTCCAAGCAATGCTCAACTAATTGCTCCCTTAGGAGGAAAGCCCTCCATGCATGCAAGAAACTGGGAACTCACTACCCAGGACAAATGGATTTTAAACATAGTTTCCCTAGGATACAGATTCCACTTCCACTCACTCCCAACCCCAAAGGGATGGCCAGACCTCCCCCCAAATCAGTGGGCGGAGGCCCAAAAATAAGTTTTCTCTCTCCTCATTATCAGGGCTATTCAACATGTCCCAGCAGAACAAAGGGGACAAGGTTTTTATTCAAGACTGTTCCTGGTTCCCAGAAATGAAAACTCCTGGCATCCTATCTTGGACCTGTCTACTCTCCCACACCGTTGCCAGAAATTGGAACTCTCTTCCCCTATCTGTGTCTACTGCCCCCTCCACATCCATATTCAAAAACTCCCTCAAATCGCACCTTCTTAGTACATGGTTATGCCCTTGTATCACATAACCCTACCCATACTACTATTAACTCCCCAAATTCCTCTCTGATCCTCTGTAGGCTTGGTCATCTGAAAGGGAACTTTTAACTGTAGAATCTTACTTGATATATTTTTTTTTCTTACCAAAGTATGACTGACATTGTCTTTTTACCCATGTTCTATATCTTTTACCTGGAGTGTTTTTATTAATTCTTGTTATATTACTATGCTCAGCATACATGATGTAACCTGTTTTGTGTATTATGCGGGATGTACTGTATTTGTATAACTTGATGTTGGAGCTTTTCTCCCCGGGCCTCCGCTGAAAATGGACCTGGTCCAGTCGGAATTTCCTGGTTAACAAATGTAAAATAAAATAAATAAATACTCTCAACACCTTTCTGATGGTTCCAAAATTTAAAATGCTTACTCTTCAACAGATTCTTCCTGTGCTAGCCAAGGATGCCTGACTGGCAACCCTAGACTTAAAAGAAGCTTACCTGCACATCCCAATAAGGGAATCCTGCAGACAATACCTACATTTCAGGGCGGGCTCCATGCACTATCAGTTCTCTGCACTTCCCTTTGGCTTATCTACTGCGCCCAGGGTATTCAAAAAGTGCCTAGCTCCAGCCATTGCAGTTTGCAGGCAAAGAAATATTCAGATTTATCCATACTTGGACGATTGCCTGATTCAGGCACAAAGTCAGGACTTGCTATTATGGCATTTGTAAAGAGACTGCTAACCTCACTGGGGTACACCATCAACGAGAAGAAATCACACCTAATACCCTGCCAACAGATTGTATTCCTGGGAGCAAGCTTGAACACAACTTCCCAGATGGCATTCCTCACTCCGGAGAAAAAAGTTTATTTGACAACCTACTTCAACCTACTAGCCACAAAAGCCCAGCTATTTGCAAGGAAAATCCTGCAAGCCTCTTGCATTCTGTTAATTCCATATCCAAGACTGCATATGAGTAAACTTCAATGGTATCTAAAAAGTCTATGGTGTCAACATTCTCAGGACCTGGAAACAATGATTACTATCATTCATTCCTTGTCTGAGGGCAGAGTTCCTTTGGTGGGCAGAGGCCTGCTACCACAACAAGGGACTTCCTTTCACTCTACCCCCTGCCGCCCAAATCCTAACAACAGACGCATCAGACTGTGCATGGGGGGCTCACATGACAGGACAGGGGCAGTGCATTCAGGGCAAATGGAACCCAAGACAGGTGTACCTGCATATCAATCAAAAAGAAATGTTAGCTATACAGAATGCTCTGACAGCCTTCAAAGACCTTGTGGCCCACTTCCTGTTGAGGTGCTGGGAGAAAAGCTCCAGCAAAGATTACATAACACAATTCCAGAAATAATAACAAGATCCAAGAAATTAAACAAGTAGGTGATCATACAGAGTAAGTACCTTAAATCAGTATGAGATAATAATCTCGTAAATGCAGCATGTGAAGCAGACAATGTATATTCATTACTGCATCAACAGGTTAGCACATTAGCAAAATACGTGTGGAACTTTTTTTTTGTTGTAATTCTGTTTTGCTGATTGAACCTCTGCTGCCACAGTGTACATTATTCCAAATGCATGTACAGTAGTACAAATGAAAGCATCATTGTAAGACTTAAATTTTTTGGGTCTAAGATATATCGGAGAGGAATATAATTCCACGTGTAACCAACATGGAAGAATAGAGACCAGGTGCAGTAAAATAAAAGCAAAGCATTACAACAGTGTCTAGTTTGTTTAACAGTGGCCCAGTTTACAGTGAAGGGTCCTAGATGAGTACTGGGCTGGATTATATTGGTATATTTGTGATAATTGTGCTCTAGCTTACCAGTGGAACTTTTTTTGCAAGTCCTATTTTCAGACCCAAAGAAATGCTTTGAGAACAGGAAAACTTGAAACAGTCTTGGTCCCTGAACAAAACATAATTTATTCTCTAATCTGATACAAGGTACCCAATTTTGTATAACATTTCTTAGCCATATTCTCGGTGTAATTAGTAAAATTTTCTCCTGCATTACATCCAGATGCTGTATTCTTTTGGTGCAACTAATTTGCTTACCATAGTGGGATATAGTATTAAGGGCCAGAGAGTGGCTGGAGCAATAGTGATTGTTCCTGGCCACATTAAAATGCAGATTTGATTCTGCTACCCAGCTAGAAAGTTTTGAAAACAGATTGTAATTTACTCTTACCTAAAATGTGAGGCTCACTTTTGCATTGCAGGGCCCATATCATCTGCATACTGAACTAATGTTCTTCGTGTTTCACTGTTGCAGTCATTACATTTAGGTTATCTACTTGCTCAGTTGGCCTAATTACCAAAGTCTTGGGTCCCGCGTCGGTTGCTGTCTCTTCTTCCGTGATGTCAGGTCGTCAGGGGTATAAAACATGCAGCCAACGTCATTACATCAGTCTTTCTTGCCGTGCGGTGCCCGAAGCAGAAGCAGTTTGCAAGTGCCGGTCAGCCGACTCCTGAAATTTTCGTTTTTGAGTTTCAGAACCGAAGTCTTCAACTAAAAGCTAAGTACCCCATTGGGGAAACTTTTTCTTGCTCTAAACCGATGTCAGTAAAAGTAAATAATTGCATTTCTTGTGGAAAGCAAATACCTCATAAAGACTTTCATTCGTACTGTATTCCTTGCCTAGGCCCTGACCACGACGTACCTCACTGTTGGTTTTGTGCCTTGTTTAAACCACGAACTATCCGTCATCGGTATATTTGCGCTTCTAAATTTTTTGGTGCTCGGTTCAGTTATCCTGATATGTCTTCGGTAAGCCATCCGACTACCGACATTCTGAAAAAATGCAAAGATAAAGACAGAGACAGGCCACCCAGTTCGCCGGTACTCAGTGAGGTGCTTTCGCAGCCCCTGATACCCGCTACTTCAGATTCGCAGGCCTCTACTGAGACCCATTCAGAGTCTGGTATGCTGCGAGATGCTTCAGCTGTGGAACCTGCGGATGTCTCTACCTTGGATGGGTCTGGAGCTGCTGTGCAGGCACTGGCTTCTGAGGGTGTATGCAGGCCTACTGACTTGCATATTAAGCCGGCACCATCTTCTTCTTCAAGGCCTAAAACTCGAACCATGCCTAGAAAACTGATGCCCAGACCGCATGGTCAGGCCTCTATGCCTAAAGAACAAATGATAAGAATGACTGAAGATCTTATTACTTTAATCAGAGGGAAGCCAATCTTCCCCCTCTGAGACCTAGGACTGAGTTTGCTTATGATACTTCTGACCAGGATTCGACCAGGATTTACCCGTATCTACCTATGAGGATTCTGATGCTGAGGACTCACTCTATTCCCTCTGCTTCCCCCCCAGAGGATTTCTCTTTTGGTGAAACCTTGCATACTCTCAGGGAGCTTTTTCGTTGGGAAAGTCAGGATTTCTCTGATTCTAAAAAGAGGCTTAGGGATTTCTTACTCCTGCCCCAGCACAGGCCTTTAGCTATACCTCCTGTACTGGACATTGTTGATGACGCCTTTTCAGAATCTAGCATGGCCCCTGACTCTTTTCCTCCTGCTTTCAGTAAACCTGATAGATATTACAGGGTTCCTGACTCTCACAAGCTCCTTTTCAAAAATCCTCCTGCAGATCCTGAAACCATTTCACACGGACCAAAGGACATTAAAGTTACTACTGCAAAAAATCCTACCCCGTCTGATAGAGACTCCAGGGCGCTGGATAGATAATACATATTGTATCCATAGATATTTTGGACCCAAGATAGATCCCTTTGGGACCCCATTCCATGATGATTACACAAAATATGTTTCTGATCTCCATTTAACTATATATTTCCAGTCTTTTATACTAAATCATTCTGTCTATTTAGACCACTTACCTCCAGCCTGAGTTTAAATTTTGTTTTAAAGTAGGTGTGACTGGTGATGTCAAACACCTTGGAGAGCTCCAAGAACAGTTCTGCCACCCTCTCCCCATTGTTAATACCTACATGAATGAATTCAGAATCGGATAACAGGATTGTGTGGCTCATCTAGAATTTGTGCTTTCACTCCTCCTTCTTCTGACTGAGAATATTCTTAGGTTCCCTTTTACCTCCAAGGTTGCACAAACTTAGTGTTAGTATAATTAAAGATGTAGAGGTGTGGGGGGTGCTTTGGGGGATTGTTTTGCATTTTTGTTGTAGCTGATGTTATGCAATGTCAATGTTTTTTGTTAATTTTACTGTTTGTTGTAACTGTGTTTGAATTTGAATCCTCTAATTGTTGGTGTTTTACAGACTCCAAAATGTTTGCCAGTGTCTACCTGTTATTGTTTGTTTCATCCAATGACCCATCCATATGTAAAGGAATACAACAGGCTTCTATTAATAACTTAATAGATACACAAGTTATAGATAAAATCAAGGTATACAAACTTGCTGGCACACAGTCATATTAAAATTCTTTGTGAGTGCAGGTAAAAAATCAGTCTACCTAAACAAGTACAATGGCATATTTCAGTGTTTGGTATAGGAAGTGGATAAAAATGAGCGAACTGTGCACACGTCTGTACTCAGTTCATTAGTATCAGAAACTCCTTTGTTTTATGTTAAATTGTATATTTCATCTATATGTTAAATACAGGAAATATAAGTCCATGTAATAATAGTTGGAATGAGCAGGTGGGTAGCTAAGTGCATAATGGAAAATAGTCCAAATTAGGCTGCAGTGTTTTTCCTTTATTTGTCATTCTCCTTTATGAAATAATCAAACCCTCATCACTTTGCTTAGTCAGGAGTTACTATAAGTGCTGTGCTTTGCTGTCTGGCACAAATTACTTTTCTGGGGTGTAGTCAAAGATAGAAACTGCACACAACTATACAAGGAATTATTGAAAGTATGGCAGTGATAAACTATGACTTCTGTGGTGGTGCAGCTGTAGCATTGTTGCCTCACAGCAAGAGGTTCTCCCGTTCGATTCTCGGCTGGAGTGCGGGAAGTGCCTTCTGTGCGGAGTCTGCATATCCTCCCCGCGGTTGGGTGGGCGTTCGTAAGACATGCGTAAATGGGCGTGCCTTCATTGAAGGTTGGACGTCGAGCTGGCACCTCAGCGTTCGTGAAAATCTGCTGCCAATCATTAGTGGATCAGAGTTCCACTGTGGCGACCCCTAACTGGGAAAAGCCGAAAGACAGCAACATGGCAGTGATAAACTGTAACCATACTTTCCTTGGACTGTTGGTTTTCTTTGTTTCTTAAATACACTGTTGTTTATTTCAGTTTCATCCCACAGTGACAAGAATGTCTCTTGAAGATGCAACACTTTCACTGAGTCCTGTGATGTAGCTGGGTAGCTGATACACTCATAGTAATGTGAGCAAGGTTTCCTTAACAGTTTGCATGTCTCAGGACACGAAGATTTTAAAAATCTTTTTTTTTTACTTGTAAATATGAAAACAGTGGATACAGTGACATTATTTTCAGATACCCTCTATATTTTTAATGAATAATAAGTCTCTTTAGAAGCAGACTGTGCAGAAATCATTTTTCTTTTGCTGTTAATATTTCCATTTAGTTAAGCCCAATTTTTCAGTCGCTGGTTATTGATCTTATGACAGCCGTTTTTGTTTTCCATTAAGTAAAATTGATTGCCAAGTTCACTTCATCAATATCCAGGAAAAAACAAATCTGTTGCATTGTGGGATCATGGTTGATGGACAGTTCTCTTAAGTTGTAAATATTTAATTAGTATGTGATATGTTTAGTTCTCTTTTAACCCATGAATAATCCATCTCTTTCAAAGATTTGGGAGTGTCATTGATTTACTGATTACAATTATAAGCAAAGTTGTTGAAACTTTCCCTAACCAGAAAGGAGAAGGACACTAACTAGAAATGTCAATTGGCACAGCTAGGAAATGATATGCTGCCATTTCTTGTGTATTGTATCTGTGCTTCATAGTCTTCACTCTGAGGTGCTGTCAAGCAGAAGGTATTTCTAATAAGAAGCAGACAAGAATGCTACCCCTCCCACTGCAGTCCAGCTGCTATCTATAGAAGGGGCCTAGTTTGAAGCAATTGCGTCCTTTACTATATGTATGAGTGATGGAACCACATCCTTAATTAGGCTAGTGACATGAGTACTGCATCCTGCTTTGTTCCAGGGACTGGAAATGGACCATTGCATCTTGCTGTATGCCACTGATTCAACTGTTGCATCCTATGCTGTGCCATTGATCAAGCTGTTTCATCCTGCACTTATACCACTTATTTGAATTCCCCCCTCAGAAGTCACTTTCTCATTTAGTGGATAGTTGCAACATTTTTGAATGCTACTGTGTTGGGCCATTATTTGATTCAGAGCCTAATTTACAGAGTCAGTAGTACTGTGTCCATGGCTCAGAATGCTGTCTGACACTGTATACTGAAGAATTAGAAGTCCCTAAGTACAGGTCATGTACCTTCTTTACAACGTGATGGATAGGACCCAAACTGTACTGCAACAATAAAGGTCAGCCAAGCAGTCTTACCTTTACTGCACTATTTGTCTCAGAGTTATTCTAAGCAGGAATGATGATCACTGGCATAGAATATGACAAAACACCCTGTGCTTTATGGAGAATCTTACCCAGTAATGTCTTGTTAAGTATAACAGATGAATTTGTTACTATGTAAGCTTGTCTGTGATGAGGGCCCTGTTTTATTGCTCCTAGTCTTTGTAACTGCTTTTCCACCAGTCAAGCTTAGCATATTTTTTTGTGAGGCAGTCATTGACCAAAGGGCCATAATAGACTAAAGTATTACTGAAGGCAATCCCACTGGGGAGCTGGAAGTCCACCATCCCAAAAGGGAGAAGGATGTTTGGCAAGCTCCACCCTGGAGGAGAGAGGAGACCACCTTACTTCCTCTCCATTGCAGACAGAACAGGAAAACATTATGGCTTGTTATCTAATTACTGCTATGTTTGATATCTCCTTAAGGTGCCCAATACAAAAGGTCCTGAAGAGCTCCTTGCAGCTTCTAACAAGGCTGTGTAGTCCTCAGTAGAGTGTATATAGTTCGTGTACATCCAAATAACCTCAAGCCACAAGATTTTTACACAACACTATAAATACATACAAGCAAACATAACTTAAACATACAACTTGCACAGTAAAACTTACTTACATGTAAAATGTGCCTACTCTGTACAGAAAGTCATAGGAAAATAAAATAACATCTGGTTCACTCCCAATACCTGATGAAACTTGGCCAAACACTGCAAAGAACCTTTCTGCCTAAATAATAAGAAATAAAGTAAAAACTAAAAAGATACAGACCTACCCATCTCTTCCCTCCTGCCAATACAGATGACACCAGAGCCAAACGTATTCCTGGGAAAAGTAAACAAATAAAATAATAATAAGATTCTCTATAATGAAAATTTGCACTTTCCCAGCCCAGCCCAGCTCAGCTGCACGTCCCACAAAGTGCACCAGCAGCCAAAGTTCTGATTGAAGATCTCCAGCTCAGTGTACAATGCTACAACAGGAACGTACCCTGACAACAAAGCAGCACAACATGGCCATGAATCCTAGCACATGCTGCTTTGGGCCCCAAAAGTAACTCTTCCCTACTGGTCCCAATACCTAGCCATCAAACCCAAATGCATATATTTCACAAAAGAAGAAAATACTTTCTACAGAAATATTAAAACTGCCCCCCCCCCAACTACGCTTCTTTCATGGTTCTGAAACCCAAACTGTAAGTAAAACACACTCTGTGTCATTGTGGGTCCAACCCAGCTTAAATAAACAGAAAAATACAGCTAGTTAAAACAAAGAGAAAAGAAAACATTAAGTATCATTGCTGTCATGATCAAACCATGCTATCATTACCTACACTTATCATGAGTTATTTCTTTGAGGGGTCGCAAGCTGAAGGAACACTAAGTTATAGCTGTTGTTCTAACTTTGATGACCCTTTTATGGTCAAAGTTCAAAGGCCTTAAGAGTCTTCAGCTCAACTGTAGCTCAAAGAGAGTAAACCGCAAGTACTGAGCATCTAGATTGACTGTACGCATATATAAAGGGATCACAAACAGAAGGACCACAGAGTGATATCTAGTTCTAACTTTGAGTGCCCTCCTTGATAGGTCCTTGATTTGGGCATTTCCTCACCACCCATTAGAAGCTGGAATTTTTTCAGCAAAATTAATTTTTACATTCCCAACTGTCACATGCTGTGATGTAATGTATTGACTAAATAAATGTGCTTGGCAATAGAGTGTGTCAATTATTTTTACCACTAGTATAGTTCACGTCTCAGTCCTGCTATCATTGGTAAAGTCTTTGATTTACATGCATTAGCATCATAGTAAATGCTCTTAAAATCCATCAGATCATAAACCAAGAGCTGCAGATAAGTCTGTATTCCCTCATGAAAGAGCAAAGCTCCAGGTGCAGTCACCCTTTAAAGGTTATGCCCTTACTGCCACAGGAGGCTTGGATGGTGATCTGTACTTGCTGCACACATTCCAGCACAATAGTATTTGGAGTTCATATTGTGGTACTCATCTAGTTCAATCCAGGTAGGTGTCATATCCAGTATAAATCATGGCAATGTTTGCTTTCTTCAACACCCAGAGCTTTTCATCATTGTGTGCAGAGCCTTGCAGGAGAGAGGTTTCTCTCTTTGTCGTATCTTGGTGGCTGGTCCTTGGTTATCTTGTGTAGGAAGGTCATGGAAGAGGTGGACCTGTGGGTATCCTGTGGATGCATTCCCTAAGAGTGATCATAAAGTGGAGGGACTTCTGTCTGATTCTGGCTCAGCGGAAGTTATCAGAGCATAGATGAGCACACTACTGTCAATTGTTGGTAAATATTCCTGTGCTCAGAGGACTGAGAAGTTCAGGATTTTAGCATCTTTACTGAGGAACAAATAAAGATTCAATATTTGAATTCTGTTTCTCCTTCTGGGCTTGATAGCTGCCACGATCTTTATGGTGTTGTTTGCACAATGAAAACTAGAGTATTGCTGTGGACTGTAAGCTGCCAATGACTACAGTGCCATGACATTTCACAAGCCTGCTGTTTGTGTCTCACCCTTTTTACTAGGTCCAGCGAGATGGACAGTCCCTGAAATCTGTTGGAGGGTTTTACCTTTTTGCAGATGAACCTTTCGTAGGTTTTCATGACAGAGGGTGTTCATTTGCAGGTTGGGAATCTCAGCTAGGCTCCCACATGGTGATGGGAGTGTGTTCTGCTGTGCAGATAGAACTTCACATCATCTTTTTGGAGCTCAGAGCAGAGTGTTTTGTCTTAAAGACCTTGAAGAAACAATCACTTCTAGGGCATTTTATCATTCTTTCAAAAAACCTATTTGCTGTGTGGTATTTGAACAAACAGTGGTGCAAGGTCCTACCCCTTTGCAGAGAAGCTTTACTTATCTGGCACTAAGCCATTGGGGCATCCTCCTGTAAGCAGTTCATCTCCTAGGGAGGTGAACAAGCTAGCAGTATGCACCAAATTTGGTTTCTAGTCCTGTCCTGGAGCTACAGATTTGCAGGCCATGCCCAGGTAAAAGTCCCCCATAAATGGGGCATTCTGGGGATCATTCTTTTGCCACACCGTTGAATGCAGTACTCCCTGTCTTCTGCGTGGTGCAGCAGTAAAAGGGAGAGGTAGTGGTGGATGTATTCTCTCTCTCTTTCTCTCCTTTGATGGAGAGAAAGAGAGAGAAAATGCATCCTTGGGGCTTAACTCCTGAGGTAAATCATCTTTTTCTGTTGGGCTTACCAGTAGGGGTCTTAGAGATGTTTGCAGCTGCCAGGTAGTCACATACTTGTCAGGTGTATGTCTTTCTCAGTTTGCATGGAGTAGTAGACTTTATCACCCCAGGCTGATAGTCCACAGGTTGTTCTGACTTCCCTGAGAAACCTATGTAATGTGGCCTTCAGTTATTCAGTGGTCAAGGTGCGAGTGCCATCTGTTTCTGCATGTTGTGTCATTATGAATGACAGGATTATGCCCCAGCATTGACTGGTCAAACAGATTTTTAAGGGAGAGCTGCATCTTTGTCCTCCATATATCCCCTTCATGGGATGTAAACTTCCTGGTAGATAGGCTGGCTCATTTTCTGTCTGAGCCCCCTATCTCAGCTGCTTTAAAGTAGATAATTTCTTGGAAGATGCTATTCCTGCTGACCGTCACCTTCAGGTGACACATTACAGAGTTTTAAGCCCTTATGTGGAGGAAGCTATATCTGATCGTTGACAGCAATGCCCCACTGTGGAACCTATCACGTCCTTTCAAATGTAGTGTTTGAAGTTTATCTGAAACAGACCATCAGCCTCCAGGTTTTCTTCAAATTGGCAGAAACAAGGGGATAGAAGCCCCTGACTTTTTAGATGTGCATCATCAGCTCAAGTGCAGTCTGAGGACAGTGCATAAGTTTAGGAAGAATACCTAATTGGCTTTGTACTTTGCTGTGGAAAGGAAATAGCATGCTATCACCAAGCAGAAACTTTCCAGGTGGGTTTCCAAGTGCATTATCTTTTGTCATTAATCAGCCGTCCAGCCATTGGTAAATGCTGTTGTCATAGCCTGCTCCACTAAGGGGTATGGCTAACTCTACTGTTTGTCTCAGGAATGTTTTAGTTGTGGATGTTGAAATGTTCACTTTGTAGTTGGTGCACACTTCATGTAACATTTTGTCATGATGCCGAATGGGGGAGTTGGACCACAGTTTTGGAAGTCATTACTTCAGGACTTAGCCATCTGAGTTTTCTTTTGTTGTGATCCTCTGGCTTCTTCAACCACTACAGGTGCTTCTTTGGATTCAGCACAGCCATCAAAGAGGTCCCTCAGCATCTGATGCAACAGATGCATTTTTAGCAAGACAGCTGATCTAGAAAGCAATACTCCTTAATGGGATAGAAATGTCCTCCATCCATCTGTGGATAACCCTGTGTCTCTCTTCTACTGTAACAGTTTAATGCATATATTCTTATATTTGTTTGTTTAATAATGTCGTACCAAATATGCATTTTTTTCGTGGTACAAGAAGGTGCTTGCTGGTAGCCAAGAGGTAGTCTGCTGGGATACGAGATCATGTACTTTTTTGTAGCTGACACATTACATCATTGGATGCATCAACAAGTTATACATGTGTCCCCAAATGCAGGATTTTCTTGAAAAATTGTCAAATTCTGATTGATGAAAAGGAAGTACCCAGACAGGACCCACTAAAGAGGATCATTTCATACATAACATATTTGGTAAGAATGTTGCTGTTGTTTTGAAATTAAGCCTTGGGAGGGACTAGCTAAAAGATTTCCTTATGCAAGTATACATGGCATCTTCTTATCCTCAGTATAAATAAAGTAGCAGGAGTGTGACTCAGGAACTCCAGACATGTATTCATTCTGTGATTGCCCACTTAATCTGATTCAAGACCACAATACAGCTGCAGCCTCTTCTGGTATTCACCAGGTGCAATACCAGGAAAAACTAATCCTGAACAAGGTGACAGCCTGTTGCAGGATGTTTACACGCACGCGCACACACAAGCACACACACAGTAGTCAAACCCACAGGTAATTTAGTAGAATAAAGGCCACCTATGCCCCCCTAGCCATACCACCATCCTCTTACTTTGATGTCTTTCCCTATTTATTGTAAAACATTGTTCAAACCTGTCAGTATACTTACTATTTTCTTCTGTACTTTTATGATGGTTCCAGAAATTTGGATTTATTTTAAAATTTTTATTTCATTTTTTTTATAACAAATGTATTGATGGCCATTTACCAAAGCAAGACTTTGCTTGAGTAACAGTAAAACTCTGCCCTTGAAACTCACATTTATTAAAAGTGTGTGTGATGAGCCATTAAACTGCTAGAGACATGCTAGGATTCTTAGTCAAATAGGCAATACTGAAGCACTAAGTATTGGCTGTGCGAAGGGTGCAGGAATTTAGATGCAACATGTAATGCAGTTGCTAACAGCCAGGAAAAGCCCACGAGAAGCAAGTATCACTTTTCCTAGAGAGACCAGGTGCACTGTCTGGTGAAGTAACCTGGTCAGTCATACAGTAGACAAATGAAGGCTGAGAAAATCAAGCAATATACTATAAGAAGCAACTCATTAACAGCTCTTAGCCTTACTCATCTGCACTTTTTGCCAGCCCATCACAATGCATTTCACACCAACATGCCTGAAAAGACAAGCTAAATAAAATATATTCAGAGTTAAAATATTAACATTAAACTTGTACATTTTGTGTTGACCAGTTTATTCACAGCCAGGTAATAAAACACACCATTAGCAGTGAACAAATTATGGCAGCTAAGAACTGTACCCAAAGAACATGGCTCATATGATAACAATCCTCTTTCCAACAGTCATTTCCATTCTTTACGCAATAACAGCTCTGGAATGCAGGAACAAAGTTATTTCAGCTCACTGCTGTAAGAACCATACTGTACATTCTGTTGCAACACCATGTCCTCCCAACATCATAGATCACGAATCAGAGACAAAGACCCAAAATCAAGGGCAGGTTTTAAAATGTTCATCGTGTTTCACTGTTGCAGTCATCACTGTAGGGTTCTTCCTGCTGGCAGGCAGTCCTCGGTCGGCCAGAATCCCAAAGCCTGGGACCGGTGTCGGCTGTTCAGTCATGCTCCCTGACGTCAGAGCACCTGGGTACAAAGCTGCCAGCCGGCGCCATGTTCTCCAGTCTTTCTTGCTATGCGGTGGAAGCAGTTCGCAAGTGCCGGTCAGCTGACTCCTGATATTTTTCGTACTTCATTCCGAAGACTTTCTTCTTCTTCACAAAGCTAAGTACCCAGTTGGGGAAACTTTTTTCTTGCTCCAGACCGATGTCAGAAAAAGTTAATAATTTTATTTCTTGTGGGAAGCAAATACCTCATAAGGATTTCCACTCTTACTGTATTCCTTGTTTAGGCCCTGACCACGACGTAGCTAGTTGTCGGTTTTGTGCTAGATTTAATCAACGTACTATTAAGCGGAGATACGATTTTGCTTTTCACTACTTTGGCAGGCAATTTAGTTACAGTATGTTGTCGGACACGCTTCCGACTACCGGAGTTCACAAACGACGCAAGGATAAGGACAGGCCTCCGAGGTCCAAATCAGACAACGGTTTACAAGCGGAGCCAGTAGCGGGTTCGGCCGTCGTCAGTGAGGCGCTTTTGCAGCCCCTGTCGTCGGCCATTACAGAACCGCTTGCTGAAACGAACTCCCACGAGGAGCCAACTAGGCCTTTGAGTACTCCAGGTGCAGGACCTTCGGACAATGCTCCCTCGGATGGGTCTGGAGCTGCTGTGCAGGTACTGGCTTCCGAGGGGGGTTTCAGGCCTACACAGCTTCAGATAAAGGCAAAGGCAAAGACTCCTTCTAAATCTAAGACTCAAGCCCAGGCCTCCTCTGATCCGGGACCCAAGTCTCAAAAACAAATGCTTAAAATGGCGGAGGACTTGCTAACTATGATTAGGGGTTCGCATCCCCCTCCAGACAAAAGGCCAAGACAAGAATTGGATTATGAATCCTCTGATCAGACATTTATTTCTTCAGTGTCTTCCTCTGAACAGGAATATGTTTTCCCTCCTTATGAGGATTCTGATGCGAGGAATCCATTTCTTCAGCTTCTCCCCCTGAGGATTTTTCTTATGGGGAAACTTTACATGACATGAGGGAACAATTTTCACTGGGAAGGACAGGAGTACTCTGAATCTAAGAGAAGGCTTAGGGATTTCCTTCTTCTTCCCCAACACAGACTCCTGGCTATTCCTCCTATTTTGGATATTGTGGATGATGTCTTTTCTGAGGCTAATTTAACTCCTGACTCCTTTCCTCCAGCCCCTGCAAAGCCTGACAGATATTACAGGGTCCCTGACTCCCACCAGTTTCTTTATAAAAATCCTACTGCTGATCCAGAAACCATTTCACAGGGTCCTAAGGGTGTTAAGGCCGCCTCTGCTAAGAACCCTATGCCGTCAGATAAGGATTCTAGGGCTTTGGAGAGATGGGGCAAAAAAAGTGTACACTTCTGCTACTTTATCCATTAGGGCTTTACATTGTCAATTCCATATGCTAAAATATCAGCAATTTCTCCTGCCTGTTATGAAACAAAAGCTAGGTACCATTTCTGCATGTGCAGATAATAAGGAATTACATGATTTGATGCATGCTACTGAACAGGTGGGGAAGCATGGCTTACACTGTGGTTTTGATGCCTTAGAGGCTTCATGCAGGGCGGCTGCCACTGGCACAGTCATTAGAAGGCATGCTTGGTTAAAGGAACAAAACTTGCCTGATCAAGTGAAAGCAAAGTTACTGGATGCTCCTGTTCAACATAATGTTTTGTTTGGGTCTAAGGCTGAAGAGGTGATAAAGAAAATGGAGGATAAGGCAAAATCCATGCAAACGGTTAAGGATTTCTTACAAGTTCCGCCCCCAAGATTTAGCAGAAATTGGCCAATTAAAAATTGGTCCTTTCCCATCCTGGACAGGGGCGCATAGATATGGGACCCAGGCGAGGACCTCTTACAGAAGACCTCTGCAGAAGACCTAGATAGGCCCAGGGGTGCCCCAGAAGGGACCTCAATCTTACCCAAAATAGGAGGAAACAGGCTCAATGACTCCCCCCTCCTGGGAGCCCCTTTCCCTTGGAAAAAAACTTTTGACTTTCACCAAAATTAGATAACCAAACCAAAGTGGGTTCTGGATGTAGTTTCCAAGAGGTTGCAAATTCCACTTTCATACCTACAAAACCAATGGCAGATAACAGACCTAACAAAAACACCAATGGGCAGAGGCACTAACAGTGGGATCCCTCATGGCTATATGAGGGCCATAGAACCGGGTTCCACTATCAGAGACGGGCAAGGTTTTTACTCAAGGCTCTTTCTAGTCCCCAGAAAATAAAATTCTGATCCTGGATCTGTCAGTCTTAAATACTTTCCTGGAGATACCAAAGTTCAGGATGCTTACTCTACAGCAGCTCCTGCCAATGTTGAGCAAAAATGCATGGATGGTGACATTGGATTTAAAGGAGGCTTACCTACACATCCCTATCAGACAGGAGTGCAGAAAATACCTCAGGTTCAAGGCCGGCTCAAAACATTACCAATTCTCTGCGCTGTCCTTTGGCTTGTCTACTGCGCCCAGGGTCTTCACCAAGTGCCTGGCACCAGTAGTAGCTTACTGCAGACTCAAGGGAATTCATATTTACCCTTATCTGGATGATTGCCTAATTCAAGCAGACAGCAAGGATGTCTTACTTCAGCACCTGGAATTTGTTCAAAATCTACTCAATTACCTGGGATTCACTGTGAACATAAAAAAGTCAAATTTGACACCCACACAACAGATAACTTTTCTGGGTGCTCTTCTAAACACAACAACCCAGATGGCATTCCTGACATCCGAAAAACAATTTCAGCTGGCTTCAACTTTCAAAACCCTGGCGTCAATGTCTCAGCTAACTGCAAGGAAATTCCTGCAGGCTTTGGGTTACATGGCCTCCTGCATCCTTCTCATACCATATGCAAGACTGCATATGAGAAAAATACAATGGTACCTAAAAAGCGTATGGTCCCAAAATTGTCACAGTCTAGACACACAGATTGCTGTCTTGCCTTGCCTGCAAAAGGAATTCCATTGGTGGACCATGGCATGTCTTCAAAACAAAGGGAAAGCCTTCAGTCTGCCTCCAGCCAACCAAGTGTTAACCACGGACGCCTCGGATTACGCATGGGGAGCCCACTTGCAGGGGAAAGACCTGCAAGGTTTTTGGACAGAGGGCCAGAAGCACCTACATATCAATTTAAAAGAGATGTTAGCTGTGCAGAATGCCCCCTTGGCTTTCAGGGATCTTCTACAGCCAGGGCAACTACTGATACAGACAGACAACACCACAGTTATATGATACATAAACAAACAAGGGGGTTCACACTCCTACCCCCTTTGCAGACTAGCCATGACTCTATGGAACACAGCTTTAGCGTGCAAAGTGGACCTACAAGCTCAGTTCCTGCCAGGGAAACAAAATATTCTGGCAGACAGCCTGAGCAGGAACCTGCCAGACCTACACGAGTGGATGCTAGACACCCAAATATTCAAGATGATTACAGAAGCCTGGGGCTGCCCGGACATAGATCTATTTGCATCCCCCCTCAACTACCAATTACAGATTTTTTGCACTAGGACATATCACAAACTAGCATGGAAAGTGGATGCTCTCTCATTCAGTTGGGGGAACCTCTCGGGGTATGCCTTTCCTCCTCTACCTCTTCTTCCACAGGTGTTATTAAAGATAAAGCAGGACAAACCCAAGATGATTTTACTGGCCCCAAATTGGCCTCATCAGTTTTGGTACTCAACACTGATGAACCTATCCCAGGAGCCTCCTTAGATTCTACCTCAAATTCCAAATCTTTTGTCCCAACACCAGGGCCAGGTTCTGCACTTTCATATAAAAACTCTCAGCCTGGCGTATTCAGGGTCTATGATTAATCCAACCCTTCCCAAACATGTCATGGATGTCATCTTAGAAGCCAGACGCCCTAGCACTAGAAAATCTTACAAGGGTAAATGGAAGAGATTTTGCACCTGGATGCATGCTCAGGATTCAGATCCTCTCATTCCTAATATTCCATTGATTTTACATTACCTGACAGACATGTTACATAAGGGTTTATCCTTCTTCTCCATAAAAACACATGCCTTAGCTATCTCTGCACATTACAATACAGATCCTCCAATCTTTTCACATCCACTTCTGAAACAATATCTCAGAGGAGCAAAAAATTAAAGGCCCCCTAGGACACCACCCATACCTGCCTGGGACCTCAACTATGTTCTGGAAAAACTTACTCTATCTCCTTTTGAGCCTGCTGCCACATCTGATATAAAGTATTTATCATGGAAGACAGCTATCCTACTGGCTTTGACTTCAGCCAGGAGAGTCTCGGAGTTACAAGCACTCATGGCTGTGGAACCTTATATTATTTTTCATCAAGACAGGGTGTCTTTAAGGACTAATCCTACTTTCATGCCTGAAGTGGTTTCTAAAGTGGCTGTAAACCAAACTATTCACCTGCCAACTTTTTTCACTAACCCACAAAATAAGGGGGAGAGGATCTTGCATTCTTTGGACGTGCACAGGCAGCTTCGTTTTTACCTGGACAGAACCAAGGATATCAGGAAAACAGAACAACTGTTTGTTTCTTATGCAGCAAATTCTCAAGGCAAAGCTATTTCAAAACAGACCATTTCAAAATGGATTGCTCATGGAATCAGATTTTGTTACTCTCATCATGGAAAGCAAATCCCAGGAAAAATTAGGACTCACTCTACCAGAGCTGCTGCTACTTCAGCTGCCTTTCTCAGGGGAGTACCTACCAAAGATATTTTGGAAGCTGCAACTTGGAGTTCAGTGCATACTTTCTCTAAGAACTATAATCTCCATCTTTATTCTAAGTCTAGGGCAGGCTTTGCTTCTGCAGTCTTGCAGGGCCTTCTAGCCGCCCCTTCTACTCTATAACCACCACCCTTTATCTCAGCTTTGGGATTCAACCCTACAGTGATGACTGCAACAGTGAAACACGATGAACATAGTACAGTTGTGTACACTTACCATAAATGTAGATGTTCGAGTGTCTTCACTGCTGCAGTCTGGGTTACCCACCCTCCTGTCACCTCTTATACTTTTATTACTGTGGTTTCCTACTTCACCCTTCTTCTGAGGTGTATTTGCTACAGGGTATGGGGTTTGTTGTATGTTACATTTTTGTTTTACTATTAGCCTTCACTTTTGGGCACCCGACATCTGGGGCAAGAAAAACTGGAGAACATGGCATCGGCTGGCAGCTTTGTACCCCAGGCATTCTGACATCAGGGAGCATGACTGAACAGCCGACGCCGGACCCAGACTTTGGGATTCTGGCCGACCGAGGACTGCCTGCCGGCAGGAAGAACCCTACAGTGATGACTGCAACAGTGAAGATACTCGAACATCTACATTTATGGTAAGTGTACACAACTGTACTTTTTGTTCTCACAAAGCTTTTAGTATAACAGATTTTGCACTAGCAAGCATTTTCTGAAGGATATGAAGTCTGAAATTCAAATGTTTGTCATTAATTAATGACTACAATCCACAACATTTTCCCAGAAAAACACAATTTTCTGAAGAACAGACTACAAATATGAGACAAAATTGGTGACATTTAAAAACTTTGCCCTCTACATGTGTGTATGAATTGCCACAGGCATGCACACACAGATGTGACCATCGGGTACATATCGCATATTTGATTGAGATGAAGTGAATGAAGAAATATATAAATAACGGCCCAGAAATATATGTCAACCCACTGCTATCCAAAGCATATAATGCAATCCATTACAACTCCCCTCTGCCCCTCAATTTATTTAACTGAAGAATCGGAGACAAAGGCCTAAAATCAGAAACAGATTTTAAATATTTTTCTTATGTACTTATTAGAATATCAAACTTTACATTAGCAATTATTTTCAGAAGGGAAAGGACTCTGAAACTCACATCTTGTCTTTATTTACTGACTGTAGTCCACAGAAGTTTGCCAGAAAGCCACAAACTGTACAAGAAACAACCCATAATATCTCTCAGCTTCTTTGCACGAGAATTCTGGACAGTGGCAAAACTAATGGAGGCTCAAAACAGAAGAATTTTTAAATATTTGTTTATGGTTTAATCAGGTAAGCCCAATGAATAAAGTGTCCCTTTTCAGGGGTGACACAGAAGCACTGTCTGTTGAAATTAATTGCTCAAACTCACAGAGTTTGCAAATGGAGTTAGAAGGAATCAAATCCTCTACTTTAGACTACAGGAAGCAGTTTATCATATCAGAATCTTCATCCTGTAGGCTAAGTACCAGACAATTCAGATTTACTTAAAATGTGAACAGAGCAACAGAAGTTGCAACAACATGCATTTTTGAACAGTGACAGCTATGAAACCGTAATGGATGGCATTATTGACTGGCTGTAATCATATATTTCATAGAAGTCACAAGGGCATTCAGTCTAGACCATATATGCTTTGCAAGCACCCATTTTTTCTTAAGGAGGAAGAACCCATTTAGTTTAAGAGTAAACTTGAGTGCACATACCCAGTAATCTATGTTTAGTCTAAATGAAGATAATGGCTCACATTGTTTTCTGTAGCAGAAATTTATTCCAGTGAAGTTAAGTGGAAAGGAGGTACAGTGGGGTAGGGGAGGTTAGCTGGAAAGGCGGAAAATAGTGGGAGTTATATAAAGGAGAAAAGGCAGAGTTACGGTAATTAAAGGTGTACCATTAATAATGTATACTATGGCTTAATGAGGTTGAAAGAAAGTGGACAGAGAGAAAGAAAAGTAATGTGACGTGTATTCATGTTTTGGTACAGTGGCTGATCGATATGGAGTTTATAGTATTCTAGATTATGCTGTGAAGCTTAGAAATTATTCCCCCTAATGGTCAAAACTATATCCCCCTATGTTATTCTGCTTTCTCCACGCACTTAAAATGTAACACATGCATACTTTTCAGCTGTCCCAAATTAGGCAGAAAAATTCCACTTTGGGGCTCAAAGTAAGAGTGTACCATGGAAAGTGCTGGGATACTGAGCATTTAGAAGTAATGTCCTGTTGTTGTCCTTTAAATTCTGATTTTTTGTTTTGTTTTGTTTTGTTCTTCCTGCTTAATTACTGATGTAATCTGTGATACTGCCAGCCCAGCTAGCTGAAATTTTGTAAATAATTCTACGTCATTTGTGAATATTGCTATGATTTATACAGAACTGTGTGTTATGTACTGAGCTTCAAGAATGTAACCACAGTGTACCCTACTGGAAAAGAACAGAAATGTATATAAACTGTGCAAATGTATATAAACTATATACCTGTGCAAATCTATGTTTTAATAGCAGAAGCTGGAACATACAGAGTTAACTTGCAAAACGTCAAGAAAATAAAGTGGAAATTGTTTTACAATTGTGTTATCTCTCAGTTTCAGTGAAACCGACACAATGTCGAGAGCTAGAGGTTTTTCTGTTGCATTAAAACAGAAATGATTGCTAGGTTTAAAATGTAAAAGTATTTAATTGTTTTACGACTTCCAGTTCTGTGCAAACATCTGAGACACATGTATTTCTCACACGGAGATGATAAAATTCTGTTGGTATCTGTTAGCTTGGGAACTGAAGGCAGGTGACAGGGTGATGTCATCCAAGTTGACCCAGCAGTAATGTTTGATAGTAATATAAGAGCTCTTTCAGAGAAAGACTCCCTTTTGTATCTTGTCTCGGGCCTGGAAACATCCTCTCATCAGCACTTGCCTTGCTAAAGTAAGTAACCAGGGTGCAGTAATCTCTCTTAGATATAGTTAGGAATGTAGTAAATATTAGTTTAGATGTTTTCTGTATTTATTTGAGACTGTCCTGCAATGTTGTTTTAAAACATTTCCTGTGATTCTGAACTCTAGTTACTGTGTTGTTTGAGTATCGTCTTGTTCTTATTTATTATTAAATATATGTAAACCTTTTAAGTGTGGCTGATTTGTTTAGAGATACTTAAGCTTGCATATGTATTTGGTGACACTGTGTAGGCCATTCCAATAGTCTTGCTCTTGGTCACACTTACCATTTGGATAACAGTAACATTACACAGTAGGATTGGCCACCCTTTGTAAGGGCCTTAGAGTAGCTGATAAGTAGCGGTTGGTGGCAGTGATAACTACCTTATAGTCTGGGCAGAAGGGGGCATAGCTAGAAAACCTGTGCCACCCTTCCCCAGGAGTGTCTGTGTTTGTATATAAATCAAATCTCAAACTGCGTGTGTGTGTGTGTGTGTGTGTGTGTGTGTGTGTGTGTGTGTGTGTGTGTGTGTGTGTGTGTGTGTGTGTGTTTGTTTGCCAGCTACTTGGGCAGGGACACAAGCACTGGTTGGACAGAGAGGGGTGCTGGAGGCTTTGGCTTGACCACTCGGCTGAGATCTTAACCCTGTAGCAGTTAGCCCCAGACTAACTGTGATCTCTGTATGGTCTTAAGGAAAATTGTACTTTACTGTGTGTGCATGTTCTTGTCATCCTCCCTTTGTATACGTCCCTCACTTGTGCTAGTGATTCGGATTGAAGCTCCTTGATTACTGGGCCAGTGCAAGGACATCACTACACAGTACTTACCTGCCCTGCAGTGTTATTAGCATGCAAGGATGAATGTGAAGATGTTGAGCCACATGGCACTGCAAATGAGCTCATCAGAAATCTGGGAATTATTCAGATACCACGACTTCCCTCGTTGCTTTGCGACTGGCATAATTGTAACTTGGCAGTGTTGATTACATAATCAATCATATAACACCACAGACAATGACTGAATCCCATAAACAGACAGTGTCATTTCTTTTGGATTCTAAAACACGTCCATCCATTGTTGAGGCTGATAATTCTTTCTCACTTACTTCCTTTGACAGGGACGTGGAATTAATTTTTTATGCCTACTCAACCTCTACTGATATCCATGTGTACCGAATACAAAATTAGAGAGATTCATCAGTACTGGTGCTGTTGATGAACCTGAGCAGCCAATATGGAAGAGGTAGACTACTCCTTTACCTAAGGCTATGTTTTCTCTTTCCATTCTATTTACAATTGACCAGAAAATGTCAGAGGAGGTTGTTCTGGCCTCCTTTGAATAGCTTTGAGTGCTTTTCAGTGCTTGTTGGTAATGGATGTAGGTCAGAATTCAAAGTCCTGCACTTCACACTTACATTGGTGCTTTTATATGTTTTAGACAAAAAGAAGAGAGGTGAATTGTTTTCTTATTTCCTTATGAAAAGAAATTGACTGCAAAAAAGTTGACAGAAGATTGCCATGGCCTTCTTTAAAAATGCTTTCAGACCAACATTACTCCCCTTTGATGACTGACTTAGTTCCGGATTCAAATTCAGACAGTCTGCACCTACACTGTTGTTGTATATGTCTTTAGATGTTAAAAAATGCGACACTGGAATCATTCTGTTTCATCTAAAGAAGCCAGGTGCTTTATCCCCTTACAATTTCTGTTCTCTGTATATGATTTATTATTGTACTTATTTCTTTTACATTTGATAACCAGTTTAGTAAACAGCCAGTACTCTGGCGAGAGGCATAGACACACACTACAGCGGGTCTGTAGGTAATTAGTATGGTTATTGCTGACCTTGAAGACACTGCTTTGCAGTATTCTGGGTTGCTACAAAACATCAGATCCGATGTTAATCTTTGTTCATTCCTTACTGAAGGGTTATTGGTTCTGTCCTCGGAACCAAGCCGGCCAATATCAAGCTTGTGTCAGCCAAAAACTCTCGAGCCAAGGTCCTACCCAGAATGCTCTACTCCCTGTTACCTCACATCTCATTTGCCACATTGCTGAACAGCCGTGTCAAGCTACTCTCTCAGCTAAGTGTCTAATTTTTTTGACGGTTTTATATATTGTTATTACTCTAAAATTTTCTCAAAAGTTTATTCTAATATTTTCCTACCCTATCGCACACTTTAGACTCTCTCCCTTTAGTCCTTTCCCTTTAGTACCCTCTTTTTCTTACCTTGTATTAATTCTCCATTACCATCATTGGTAATCCTTCCTTTTCTCTTTTTACCCTTTTCTTGGGTAGCCGTTATTCTTCCTTTTGTTACTGTGCTTCTTCTCCACAGCAGCTATGTCTGATAAGAAACGTTCTGTTGGTTTCAAGCAATGCAAGGAGTGCAGCTATAAGTTACTGCTTTCCGATGGCCATGACTTATGTGTCGACTGTCTTAATGTCTCCCACTTGACTGTAGATCCTCCGTGTGGGATCTGTAAAAACTTCTCTATCAGGACTCAACGAAAGGAAGAATAAGTTAATTTTGAAATATCTTCTCAAGTCTCCTTTCTCTGAGGCTAGTTATTGGTCGGAGGGCTCACCCTCTCCTGTTAAGCCCCGCAAGAGGTGTTCTTCCAATTCTTCATCGAAGTCACTCCCTTCTTTTCCCTCTGGAGATCGTAGGGAGTCGACTCACAAGAAGGTGAAATTGATTACTACTCCGGCACTGCCACCTGTTACAGTCGGCTCCAGGCTCGGCACTGCCCCAAATGATTCTGACTACAGCCATCTCTCCTTTATTGATATTGGCACTGGAGTTTCCGGTGCAGACAACTACGGTTCCGACAGTTCTGTCGCAACCCCTAATGGCACTGTCAATACAGGTTCAGTCCTCTTCGGCACCATTGGTACAGTCACCTTCGGCTCACAGTATGACTCTTCTGTACTCCACAGTGCAGACTTTTTCGGCACCAACATGTACTTCCGTACACTTCTTCTCGGCACCTTCATTATTGCTGGTGCAGACACTTTCCACTATGGCACCGTACCCTTCAGGGCAGATCTTTGCCTTTACTCTGCAGACACCTTCAACTACCATGGCGTTGACATCTTCAGCGCAGACTTTTTCCACACCGTTTACTTTGGTGCAGACTTCCTCGGCTCTGAGCTCTGCACCTATTGAACTAGCAAGAAGCAAATTCCCCTTCATTGGATCCTTTTGCAAGCAGTCAGTATAGTCCTTTCCTGGAAAGGCCAGAATCACCATCAGCCTTCTCCATGAGGTCAACCAAGAGTCTTTCTGAGCAGGATGTGTTGAGGCTTGTTGACCAGTTGCTTGTGGCCAGAGGTTTCTCTCAACCGTCGAAGTCCATGTTCCCTCATTCAAGTGAGCGTATTTTGCCTCAAACCCCAAATGATACTCCTTCTTCGACTTCTACTCAAGTCTTAAAGCCTATTACACCAACAGCAGCTTCCCTCCCTCCGACTCCAGTAGTGGCTCTCATTTTGGAACCAGAGTAGTCCTTGTGGCCCTTGGTGCACTAGGCATCGGACTGTTCTCAGACCAGTAATTGTGCCATTGGGAAGGGCATTCCTGGCTGCACGCCGATTTGTTTCTATGGCACCTTCCAGGGATGCTCTCTGATGTCCTTCATGGATGCATCTGCAGTCATAACAAGTGGGTTGTCCTGTCGTCAGGCAGCCCTTCAGTCGGCCGGATTCCAAAGTCCGGGTCCGGCTTCGGCTGATGTCGCACTCCACCCGACGTCATCTCTGTTGGTCTTCGGGTATAAAGGCATCAGCCGACGCCATTTTCCTCAGTCTTTCTTGCCGTGGCGCCAAGCAGAAGCTGTTAAGTGCGGTCGGTCGGATCCAGAGATTACTTCTACCGAATACTACGAAGACTTCTAAAGCTAAGTACCCGTTGGGGACTCTTTCTTGCCTCAGCCGATGTCAGAAAAAGTTAACAATTGTTTAAACTGTGGGAAACAAATACCTCATAAAGATTTCCACTCTTACTGTCTGCCTTGTTTAGGCCCAGCCCGCGTAGCAGCCTGTTCGGCCTGTGCTTCTTTCAACCGACGAGGGCGTCGGTCGGAGTTGCAGAACAGTTTTGGTTCTGATTTTGCGTACATTATGCCGTCGGATGCTCCGACTACCCAATCTAGCAAAAAGATAAAGACCGACACTCGCGGTCAGCGGTTTCGGCGAAACCATGGTCAAGCAAACGCGAGTGTCTCGGTTTCGGCGAAACCGAGAAAACTGAACAAAGTACAGCTGAACCTATTCCTACAACTGAGGCCCCTGCTACAACTCTTGAAGCGACTTCAGAAATTTTCCCCACTACGGTGGTTGATTTATCAGACACCATCCCCTTGGATGTTTCTACCCCAGCACGTGGTGCTGCTAGGCCTCCAGCAGCCATGTCCATTAAGGCCTTCGCCAGGGCTAAAGCAGCCAAGACTACTAAAACAGTGCCTGTTAAACCACCCACATCCAGGCCCTCTTCTAGTTCTCAAATGCTGACTTTGGCAGAAGATTTAATTTCTTTAATTAGAGGATCTCAATCTCACCCAGACAGGGCCTCTCAGCCCCAGAGAAGAGACCTAGGGCAGAGCCCCGAGCCAGTGTCCTCTGATGATTCTGCTGATGAATCAGACATAACTGACCAGCCAGAGGCTCCCTTCTCCAATTTTGAAGATTCTGATGCTGAAGAATCCATCCCAGCTGCTTCCCCACCAGAAGAATTCTCCTTTGGGGAAACCTTGCATGCCATGCGAGAACAGTTCCAATGGCAGCAACAGGATTTTTCAGCCTCCAGAAAAGACTTAGGACTTTTCTGCACCTCCCACAGCACAGGCCCTTAGCTATACCCCTGTTCTCTCTGTGGTGGATGATGCTTTCAATGATGTTTGCTCCGCTCCAGATTCTTTACCCCAGCCCCTGCCAAACCAGACAGATTTTACAGGGTGCCAGATACTCATCACCACCTTTACAAGGCTCCACTTGCAGACCCAGAAACTATATCGCAGGGCCCCAAGGCAGTAGCGACCATAGCTAAAACCCTATCCCTTCTGAAAGGGAAGCAAGGTCATTAGGCAGATGGGGTAAAAGGTCTACACTTCAGCTACTCTCTCAGCTAGAGCTTTAAACTGTCAGTTTCACATGATACAATACCAAGAGTTTATGCTGGATCAGTTAACTAAAAACTAACCACTGATGAATCTCTTGATAAGAAATATGTATTAGAGATGGTAAATAACATACAACAGGTTAGCAACCATTCCTTAAAATGTGGCTATGATGCACTGGAGGCTTCATTTAGATCAGCCATGACAGGCACAGTGATAAGTAGGCATGCATGGCTAAAGGAACAAGCTTTACGGATCATGTTAAAGCTAAGTTGCTAGATGCTCCTATGGACAAGACAAGTTTGTTTGGTACATCTGCCCAGCAGGTTATGAAGAAAATGGAAGAAAAGGCAAAATCTGTTCAAACTGTTAAAGATTTCTTGCAGGTTCAACCCCAAGGTTTAGCAGGAACTGGCCTGCCAAAAATTGGTCCTTTCCTGACTCCACAAAATTTCAAAGGGGCAGGAATAGGCGTTCCAGAGGCAGAAACCAATCCAGAGGAGGTGCCTACAGAGGAAGACAGTGGCAAGGTAACAACAGAGGCGCAGACACAGCCACTGCCACTACATCAACACAACCACAGTGACTTATCCTAAATCCGCCTACCAGGGAACAAATAGCAGCTCCTCTAGGCGGAAAGTTAACCTTCTTTTCAAAGAACTGGCACTACATAACAAAGGACAAGTGGATTTTACAAACCATAGATCAAGGTTACGGTTTCACTTCCACACTTTCCCAGTCAAAGAGGAATGCCAAATCTACCTCCAAATCAAAAACAGAGGCTCTACGCCAGATAATGGAGTTAGCAAACATGAGAGCTGTGGAAAGAGTGCCAACAGCAGAGCAAGGAAAGGGTTCTACTCCAGACTATTCCTAGTTCAAGAAAGGAAAAAGTTGGAGACCAATTCTCGACCTGTCCACCTTAAATACATACATCATTGTCCCAAAATTCAAAATGCTGACCCTACAGCAACTTCTTCCCATGCTGGGCAAGGAGTCTTGGCTGGTAACTCTAGATCTCAAGGAGGCATACCTGCACGTCCCCATTCGACCAATCTGCAGAAGATACCTCAGATTTCTTGCAGGATCAGAGCACTATCAATTCTCAGCATTGCCTTTTGGCTTATCTACTGCGCCCAGAGTATTCACAAAATGCCTGGCATCAGTAATCGCCATTGCAGACTGCAGGGAATTCAAATTTACCCATACCTGGACGACTGCCTGCTACAAGGGGACAACAAAAGCAAGCTGACAACAGATTTACAAAGGGTCATTTACTTGCTACAAGCACTGGGATACACAGTCAATTTACAAAAGTCAAGGCTGATACCATCCCAAACAAGGACTTTCTTGGGCGGAATTGGACACAGTAAAACAAATGGCATTCTTGACTACAGAAAAACAAAAAGAACTCCCTCTATACTTCTTGGCACTAACAAAACTGAACAAGTTAACAGCAAGAAAAGTACTGCAGGCCTTGGGCTTCATGGCATCATGCATAATCTTGGTTCCATTTGCCAGACTACATATGAGAAAACTACAGTGGTACCTAAAGAATTTATGGTCCCAACACAGACACAGTCTAGAAACAGAAATCCCACTAATTCCATGCTTAAAACAGGAGTTCCTATGGTGGGCTCAGGCATGCCAGTCAAACCCAGGCCTACCCTTCGCAGATGTCAAGCAAGCCAGACCATCACAACAGGCGCTTCAGACCTAGGATGGGGGCCCACATGCTGGACAAATGCGTGCAAGGATTGTGGACACAGGATCAACTTCAACTGCACATCAACCTAAAAGAAATGCTGGCAGTAAAACTGGCAATCCAAAAGTTCAAACCATTTCTCAAAGAGGGCCAGTTGATGATAAGGACAGACAACACCACAGTCATGTGGTACATCAACAAACAGGGAGGCACTCATTCATACCCCTATGCAGAATGACCTTGGAGCTGTGGACCCTGGCACTCAGCTACAACATCCAGTTACAGGCAATATTTGTACCAGGAAAGACAATACCCTAGCAGACATATTAAGCAGAACCACCGGATGCCGAATGGAAGCTTCACCGGACATCTTCAAGACCATCTCAAAGAAATGGGAATGCCACAGATAGACCTATTCGCATCACCTCTCAATCACCAGCTCAAAAATTCTGCACAAGGACATTCCACCCATTAGCATGGAAAGTGGATTCTCTCTTTCAACTGGAAAGGCCTAACAGCATATGCATTCCCTCTTCCTTTGATACACAAGGTACTACTGAAAATCAAGCAAGAGCGTCCAAGGATTATCCTGCTAGCTCCAAACTGGGCAAGACAACACTGGTACCCACTACTGAGCAGCATGTCTCGAAACAATATGTGGACAATTGCCCTGCTGCCTTTGATGTTAACACAGAACAACTACAGCATCATACATCCAAACCTAAAAACCTTGCAACTGACTGCATGGAACATCACATAACAGCAGCTATTCCAGAACTTTCCCAAAGAGTTAAAGACATTATTCTTGAAGCACGCAGACCTTCAACAAGAAGGAACTATGCTGGAAAATGGAAAAGGTTTGTCATCTGGAGTACGGAAGAGGAAAAGATGTGTCAAACATAGATATGCCTAACATTCTGGAGTATCTGGCGAACTTCTTCATTCAGGCCTGTCCTACTCCTCCATCAAGATACATGCATCAGCTATTTCAGCAGAATACAGCTTTGATACACCTGTTTTTCGCACCCTTTGCTCAGGCAATTCCTCAGAGGAATCAAGAATGTAAAACCCCAAGGAAACCACCATTACCAGCTTGGGATTTAAACTTTGTGCTAGAAAAGTTGACACTAGCACCCTTTGAACCAGCAGCAACAGCAGACCTACAACACCTGTCATGGAAAACTGCTTTCCTACTGGCAATTACTTCAGCAAGGAGGGTTTCAGAACTACAGGCCTTAATGGCAGTGCAACCCTTCCTAATCTTCCACCAAGATAGAGTGTCCATGAGGACTAATCCTACATTTATGCCTAAGGTGGTATCCAGAGTGTCTTTAAACCAGGCAATCCACCTACCTACCTTCTTTCCCAACCCACAAAACAGAGGGAAAGAATACTGCATACCTTGGATGTACATAGGCAGCTACGCTACTACTTGGACAGAACAAAAATAGCAGAAAGACTGACCAACTTTTGTAGCCTATGCAACAGGAAGGGAAGGAAAACTATTTCCAAACAGACAATCTCCAAATGGATAGGAAATTGCATACGATTCTGTTACTCCTTCCATGGAAAACCAATTCCACAGAACATAAGACCTCATTCTACAAGGGCAACAGCCACTACCACAGCCTTCTTACGTGGCAACCAAAGACATTATTGAGGCGGCTACTTGGACCTCCGTGCATACATTTGCCAAACATTATAATTTGCCTCTATATTCCAGATCCCGAGCAGGGTTTGCCACTGCTGTACTGCAAGGGATCCTAAACACACCATAATCTACTTTTATCCTCCTCCTCTAGTTGGCTATGGTATTCTACCCACTTGTTATGACTGCAGATGCATCCATGAAGGACATAGTACAGTTTTGTACCTACCATAAATGTAGATGTCCGAACTGGATAGCATCTGCAGTCAGGATTACCCTCCCTCCATCCCTCTGTGGTACTCCTAGGGTGTTTACCCTTCTAATAGCTAGCTGTTGGGGGGGAGTCTTTTATGGTGTATTTGTTTGTGTATATGTACATACATGCTTATTGTTGTGTTTACCTCTATCTATTTGGAAACATTGGCATCTATCCAAATTTTAGCCTGCAAGAGGGCTACTGGCATCTGGGGCAAGAAACACTGAGGAAAATGGCGTCGGCTGATGCCTTTATACCCCAAGACCAACAGAGATGACGCGTGGAGTGCGACATCAGCGGACCGGACTTTGGAATCCGGCCGACTGAAGGGCTGCCTGACGACAGGACAACCCACTTGTTATGACTGCAGATGCTATCCAGTTCGGACATCTACATTTATGGTAGGTACAAAACTGTACTTTACGGTTCACAGTCCTCTTGAGACTCCTGGTCTGGGGGCAGGTTCGTTAGGGCGGGGTGTGACCCCGGTTCCAAGGTTGCCATCCTTTGTTCCAGGCCCCTATCCCTCCTTGGGCAGGCCAGCCTTCCAGACCATGGAGAGGGCGCTTGCCTCTGCTGGCAAAGCTCATTTGTCAGAGTCCTCTCCCCTCTCTGTGTCGCAACTGCCACAAGCTTCAACCCCTGGACACCGGGCACAAGAGCTTCAGGTCTCTCCTCCTCAGGAGACCCCCGCTTTGCAGTCTTCCCCAGAACCTCCCACTGAGGAAGCACCCCGCAAAGCATCATGCAAAAGGAAGCAGATGGACTCCACTGAGGAGTCACTGACTGAAGATACGGATTTTGATGATGGGGAAGGGTCCCCAAGGTCACCCTCTGATTAGGTGTCCTTTGGTGACATCCTTGAGATCCTTAGACAGAGGGATGACTGGAAGCCCTCTAATCCTTCCTCTGAGGAATCCGTATTCCTGCAAGCTTTTCTTGCCCAGCCCCCTGCCTCCTGGGTCACCCCGCCTGCCGATGAGCTTATCCAGCTCATCATCCAGCGTGCATCGAAGTGATACCTAAGAGGCCAGACAAGATATTATTGCCCCCTGCAGAGCACCCCCACTGGTCAAGTGGTCTCCCAGTAGATGCTGTGGTGGTGGCAGCTGCTACTAAGAAGGATTTGGCAGAAGAGAGCCAAACTGCCCATCCACCCAACAAGTAGTCCCGGGCGATTGACAGATTAGGGAAGCATGTGTTTGCTTCATCGACCTTCGCCATAAGGTCTTTGAATTATTTGGCACATTTTACCAAGCTTCAGCGAAATCTTATCAACCAGCTCTCTGAAACCTTGGCAGGAGCTGTTTTTGATGAAGTCCATGATAATGTGGCTTCTCAGCCACCTTAGTGTCCATTTCCAACTCTTCCATGCATCTTATTTCTCATGCAATGGAAGGGGTGGCTAGAGTGGCAGGCGCAGATATAATCACCAGGTGACATGCTTGGATGCGCCTTTGTGACTTTGCGGACTCCTTTAAAACTTCCTCCATGAATGCCCCCATAGAGGCAGCTTCTTTGTTTGGCCTAAAGTCAAGGATATGCTGGCACGGTGTGAACAAGATGGCAAGACCTTGTCTGCCGTTGATGTCAGACACTCCACTCCTCAGCGATTCTATTCCAGAAATCAGAGGAGCGGAAAGATCTGACACAAGAAATCACATTGTTCTTTCTAGGATACACATGCTGAGTTTTCCCCCAGAGGCAGGGATGGGAAACTCCAATGGAAGACGCCCCTTTTGGGGCAGAGGAGGTCCGCGAAACCGGGGTTTTAGAGATTCTTTCTCTGGCCAAACCCTATCAGTGCTCCTGAAGCATTGCCCAACTGCTCACCTCTGGACGTGGTCAGGGGTCGTTTCTCCATGTACCTTGCTACCTGGCAAAAGATAACCGACTCTTGGGTACAACAGATTATGTCCAGAGGCTGTCACATCCCCTTCCATCTTTGCCCAGTCTCATCAAGAGTGTTACCCGACATTCCCTCCAGTCAAAGGGAAACAGCAGCACACAAAATCAAAAAGCTGCTACAAAAAGAGAGTCATCCAGATGCCCCCCTCCCCAGACCAGATAGGATCTGGATTTTACTCAAGGTTCTTTTTAGTGCCAAATAAGACAGGGGACTGGAGACCAATTCTGGATCTCAGTACACTAAACAAATTTGTAAAAACAGAGAAATTCCAGATGGTCACGGTTCAGTCTATCCTTCCTCTTCTGGAAGATGATGTTTGGATGTGCGCTGTAGATCTTCAAGATGCGTATTAACACATAAAGATGGACAAACACTCAAGAAGATACCTCCGCTTCCATATAGGAGCCAGTCACTACCAGTTTTGAGCCCTGTCCTTCGGTCTCTCTATAGCCCCCAGAGTGTTCACAAAATGCATGGCAGTGGTTATCGCTCACTTGTGACTTCAAGGATTCCAGGCGTTTCCATATCTAGACGACTGGCTCCTTACCGCCCCCACCAAGCATCTACTGGAAGAAACCCTGAAGTATACTCTCTTAACAGCTCGAAGCCTGGGAATCACTATAAACTGGGAGAAATCCAACAAAACCCCAACTCAGGCTTTGGAATTCATAGGGATTCTTTTGGACACAAGAAATTGCACAGCATTCCTTCCAGAACACAGACTTCAGAGCATAAGACAACAAGTTCAACTGTTGCACTGTCATCACAAATCCCCAGCTCGATCTGTACTTCTGCTATTGGGGTCAATGGCAGCTTCAGTCACCATTGCTCCCCTAGCCAGATTGCACATGAGACTTCTTCAATGGCTAGTTATCACTCAGTGGTACCCTTTACAACACCCTTTGTTTTTTCAAGTAAGCGTGACTCAGAGATGCAAACAAGATTTACTCTGGTGGACGTCTCAAAATCCCCGACAATAGTCTCGCCCTTTCACCGCCCATCTACCAATAGCCACAGTGACCAGGGACTCCTCCTTGATGGGGGGGGGGCTATGTCAGGGAAACTTGGTCCAAGGCACCTGGTCGGAGACAGAGGCCCTTTTGCATATCAATGTCCTGGAACTGAGGGCGGTGCTTCCAACGTTGCAAGCATTTCACTCCATCCTTCTGTCAGGGACTATTGCAATCCAGTCAGACAACATGTCAGTGTTCTGATACATCAACAAACAAGGGGGCACCAGATCTTAACCGTTATGCCAAGAGGCCTTAAGAATATGGCAGTGGGTGATAGCTCACAACCGCTTTCTGATTGCAACACACATTCCCGGGAACTCCAATGTGATAGCGGACAAATTGAGCAGGTGCATTCTATAGCCTCACGAGTAGTCCCTCAATCCTCTGATAGTGGCAAACATCTTCCACTGCTGGGGCCAGCCTTGCTGCGACTTATTTGCCTCCCCAACCAACTACAAGTGCAGCAACTACTTTGCCCTGATCCCCCCTCTGGGACAGTCACCAAGGGACTTTCTAGTCTATGCTTGGCCCTCGGGTCTTCTTTATGCCTATCCACCTCTTCCCCTCATCTCCCGATTTCTAAAGAAAGCACGGCAGTTGAAGAGCAAAGTGATACTCATTGCTCCATATTGGCCTCAACAAGTCTGGTTTCCCTTTCTCTGGCCTCACCTGCTAGATCAACCATGGATCCTCTATCCATCACCAACTCTGATCTCCCATCTGCAGGGTCTGAGTCACCCCATTTTAACAACCCTGAAACTGACAGCTTGGTTTCTCCAATTTCTATGATTGCCAGGCATGAAAACCTTTCGTCCCCTGTGTGCAATATTCTTATTGCATCTCGTACATCGTCCACCAGACTAATCTGCCTTAAATGGAAGAGGTTCTCTCTATGGGCAGCAGATAAGCAAATAGACCCCTTGTCAGCCCGGGTCTTGGTGGTGTTAAATTACTTGTCACATCTTTTCCACTCAGGGGTGTCTGCCTCTACTATCTGTGTACATTTAGCTGCCATCTCGAATTTTCATATTGGTTTTCAAGATTCTTCACTTATGTCACACAGACTAACCATTCTAACAAGGGAGAGTATTGCTTGCACTCCTTGGATGTTCATAGGCAAGTACGATTTTATCTGAACAGAACAAAATCTACCCATAAAGCAGACCAACTGTTTCTGGCTTTTTCCGGACCTAGACGGGGTCGTCCAGTATCAAAAGTTACATTGGCTTTATGGTTGAGAAATTGTATCACCTTTATCTACAGCAAAAACAATGTCACCTTGCCTCATAGAGTCAAAGCACATTCTACAAGATCTATGGCAAACTTCGGCAGCCTTCCATGCTAAGGCTTCCCTCAATGATATTTGCTCAGCTGCAACTTGGGCTAAACCTCATAAATGTATTCTTCATTTCAAATTGGACTTGGCCTCCAGAGGTGGAGCTTCCTTTGGTTCCATGGTGCTCAGGAATGTCCTTCCATGGGGGCCACCCAGGAATGCAGGTAGCTGGGGACTCTGTCCGATCAGTGAAGACTGAACGAAGATTAACATCAGATAAAGAAGTTATGTCTTACCATAACGTTTCATTTGTGTTGTTGATCTTTGTTCATTCATTACTTCTCACCCTCTGTCCCCCATCCTGAGGTTCTTGGTTAATCTTACGTACTCCTTTCTGGTAGGTCTGTTATGACCAGAGGTAACCTCTACTTTTATCTATCAACTTGCAAACTCGATCTGAGGTAGTAGGGAATAGAGCATTCTGGGTAGGACCTTGGCTCGAGGATTTTTGGCTGACACGAGCTTGATATTGGCCGGCTTGGTTCCGAGGATGGAACCGATAACCCATCAGTAATGAATGAATGAAGATCAACAGCACAGATGGAACATTATGGTAAGACATAACTTCTTTTTTTAAATAAACCATAGTCATTGTCGGATAGTTTTGTAGTTGACCTCTTTCAGAAAATTTTCCCCAAAGAGGAGACTCCCACAGATGATAGAATTCATAGAATCTTTGAGAAATATTTGTCATTTATTCAGAGCATTCCAGGACTTATCAAATAAGAATTCACAAAAATGTTGCCTTTCAAACACCGGCTAATAGGTCAGCTGAATTGCTGTACAGATTTTAATAGGAGAAACCTTACTTTTAATCTTAAACTGGGCCCTTCTTACTTGTCAATTTCTCCTATTTCAGATGCTCCTTTTACACCCTCAGTGCCATCTAGAAACCTGCCTTTTGCCAGGGAAAATAAGTTATTGGACAGGTATGGTAAAAGTGTTTGTATCTGTAGTACATTGGCACTCAGATTATCACACATTATCATATTAGAGCTCTGTTTTAATGCTAGATTGTCTGGTATCTGTGATTAAGAAGGTTGAGTTTGTAAATTTTCAGCAATTAAAGAGTACTTAGGTTGCAGTTTATGCCATTATTAAAGTAGCTGTGACAGGTATGGTCACACCGGGTCATTGTCAGAAAGTTGTCTGAGAACATTAAAGCAGAACTCTTTGATGTCCCTGTTACAAGATTGTCCAATACTTCTACATAGTCTAGAATCTTCTTTAGGATGTGACCACTTGTACACTTCCATCAGTCTGTTCACAACTGACATGTTCATATTTCTTTGTGTGAAATGCATAGGCAATGTATGTTAAAATGATTAAAATAAGTCTATTGCAGCATAATTTAAAAGTACATTTATTTTAACATAATGCTAAATTGTGATTAATAAAGATGTTAAAAATTAAGTTCTCTAGCATTTTTACTGTTCTGACAGGGAAAAAAATCTAAAATAGAAAATTTTCACATAAAACTTGGCGGTTTGGCCATTACCTTAGCTTTGCAGGTTAAAGCTCGGCCAGAGTACAGTTTATTAGTCAATACCCAAGTACCTTGGCCAGTTTTACTACAAACTGTAAGAACATTTCAGAGGCAGCACTGTGCAGGTAGAGACCAAAAGCAGGCCAGTAGTTAACAGGTTATGAAAGCTAGCCAGTTATGTCCTACATTGCTGTAAGTGGATAAAGACTGGATTCACATGGTTCAGAATATTTAAGAAAGTTGCTGAAGATGAAGTATGTAATACAAGACTCACTGGTAAGTACATTAAACTGTCAGGATCTTATAGCACCATGCATCTTAGCAAAGCACAATCACTTTACTGACAAGGACTCATCGGTTCCCAGATTGTTAGGCATCATTTACATAGACATTTGCATTTACTATAAAGACGGATGTGCTATTAAAGAAAATGTAGCAAATTAAGTTGAATAGAGATGTATGCAAATTAACTTCATTAAGAAGCAGGCATTCTTCAAGAACTTTAAACAAGAAATGCTGGATCCTAATCATATACACGTTGATTACGTTACTCTAATAAAACCCATTATTTCTTACTTGGGTGCGTTTTATATTTATTGTGTTCATAATTATAACAGTTGATTGTTTTATTGCAAATGTATGCAAATCTGATTTAAGATTGAAGAGCTGGGTATTGTAAAAGCAACTCCTGCCTAGCTTTTTATTTTATTTTCTTTTTTATTTGGGTGCCTGTTATATTAATAGTTATATATCCATATCTTTTGATGGGGTAGCTAAAAGTACATTTCACAAGCATGACATTCCCATGTCTTCAGTTGTACATTTATAACTTGGCTTACTTAAATGTAACATGTAATCTTGTTTACAGTTTACATTTGTGTTGTAGTATATTAGATAGCTTGTATGCTGCAGTCATCAAATCAAAATTTCTTTGTACGCAAGCTGTAATCCCCAACAAGATGTGCTACTGTGTAAATAATGCATGCCCAGGGGTGTCCTTAGGCCCCATACCATATATACATATGGTATGCATTCAGAGGCATTTTAAATGTGAGGTAAAGGGAGAGAAATTTTATCAGTGATGAATATACAGTAGTAGTAAAATAAAGTACTTTTTCTTAGTTGTATTGTGCTAAGGCTTTACACTGTAATATAAGAAGGACTAAAAGAAGCAAGTTAAAGCGGTTATAGTTTTGTGATAATTGGCCACTAGGGAGATGTAAATGCGTATTGATCATAGTGTAAGAAAAATTAAAAGATTAATAACTCTTCCATTTTTTTTACAGAGGTAGATGTCTAGATTAATGTTTTTAGTTTAGTTTGTAAGCAGTGTTCTTTTTAAGTAAAAAGACTTAAAAACAAGAAAAATGAAGAAATATATGAAAAATTATAGATATTCATCATTAGACCACTGTTGCTGTAGTGTAAAGCTGTCTGGGGCATATCCTGCCAAGGATATTGAACGTCCTGCCAGTACGCTAAAGTTTTTGGGTGCCTTCCTCATGCATTTTGCATCCACTGAAGCCCAAGAGCCTGCTAGTATTAAAAAGTACATATAGACGGGAAAAATCAGAACTTTCTTACTGATGATGCACTTAGTCATTTCGTCTTCTCAACATCTACACTGTTGGCAGTCATCTTTGGAATAACGTTTAGTGAGCAGATTTAATACTCCATCAGGGACCTTCTTTGCTTGTTTTGTGAAAAGTGTATTTCAGTAATGTCTTATGTCCATCAGAAATGTGAAATGTACATGTGGTAGGCAGATACCTTATAATGTTGCCCACACAGCCTGTGTTTTTGCCTTAAGAAAAGTCACAGCATCCTGTCCTGTGACATCTGTTTATCATTCACTCCCAAAACTATTTGTAGTAAGCTCAATAGCCTTGAATTCTTTCTCAAAAACTTTTATTTGAAGGTCTTGCTGGTATGACCCCGGCTACCCAATCCTGTAACTCAGCTATCCCACTTAAGTCAAAAAAGAAAAGAAAAATTTCTAAAGATGCTACAGAAGAGACTCCAATGTCTGCCTCTTTTCAACGGTCTAGTACTGACAGTTCCAGTGTGGTAGTTTTGGAGCCCTTTGACTATCAGTCTGATCTAATCGGTCCCTCTTGAGTTTCCATGGGCAGATGCTAAAGCCCAAATTATTTTCATTTCCATAAAGCAAAAAAGCAGAAAACATGGTTAAAGGTACGTCTCACACAAACAATAATCCACAGAGCCAAAAAATGAGAGACAAACCACCACAGCTAAAAGCTTGTTAATTTATTGAATGTAGGTAAGCAGCTTTACTCAAAATTGTGCTTCATCAGACCATGAAATACAGATAAACACTTTGTGGATTATTTACATTTCTAGTCAGACCAGACTTAGGGTGCCCTTAGCAAAGAAGGGCAGACCCTGTTTTTGTGACTGAAGGAGAGGACAGTATTCAGGAAGTACTACTAAGGAAAAAGGTAGCTTGGTCGCTCATAGAGGTCTGGATGTCCAAGTCTTCCAATACTGTCAGACTTGAGACCTCAAAGAAAAAGTCCCAAAATACTAGGCATTTGTCTCTCCCTTCAACTGTTTCCAGTTTAAATGGCTCCCGAGAAGACTTGTGTAACTTTGCTCAGGGTCTGTTAAGGGCTTTATAATCTTTCCATTCTTCAACCCGTCTCTTCTCAGGCTAATAGGAAGAGATCCTGATCTCTGACATTGAGGATGAAGGTCTTGAGTATGTTTCTCAATGCTCGTCTCTTATCCCTTATGGATCTCCAAAATTTCTTTTGGTGATGCATTTAGTGAAATGAAAGAATTTTTCAAATGTGAGAGAAGAAAAGCTTCAGAAACAATATTATGATCTCTTTTGTTGGACTTCCCTAAACCCTTTGTTATTCTACTGATACTGGGAGCTTTGGAGGATGCTTTTATTTCAGCTTCTTCAAGTGAGAACCCCTCAAAAGCAAATTCATCCTCCCTGGGGATCTCAACTTTGTTCTTCAGAAATTTACCTTCCATTCTTTGAAGCCTACCTCTCAGGCTGATTATGGTTCATTACTTGGAATACTGTTTTACTTTTTGATTTGACATCTGTAAGTCGTGTCTCTGAACTGCAAGCTACAATGTTGGACCAACCCCCATTGATTTTAACAAGGACAGGGTTGTGTTACACACTAGTCCATCATTCATGCCTAAAGGTATTTTTGAATTTGCCTTGAATCAACCTATCAGTCTCCCAGTATTTTGTTTTAATCCTAAAAATAAGGGAGAAAAGATTCTGTATAACTTGGATGTGCATAGGCAGCTTAGATACTACCTTGACAGAACAAAGACCTTCAAAATGCTGAATAGCTTCCTGTCTCTTGTAGAGGTACTAAGGAACATCAGCCTATCTCTAAGCAAACTAGTTCAAAATGGTTGTCCTTTGCTATGTTTTTTATTACTTCCTCCTTGGTAAATCTCTTCTAGGCAAGGATAAGGCTCCCTCAACTAGGGCCTTATCCTCTTCAATGGTATATTGGAAAGGGGTGGACTCTAAAAATATTCTAGAGGCAGCAACCAGGTCCTGGGTTCATACCTTCACAAGGCACTACAAACTGGATTTCTTTTTGTGGTCCACAGCAGGTTTGCTAGGACCATTCCCCAGGGGCTCCTAGATCCTTATCCTTCCACCTCCCAGGTAGGGTAACCTTTGGAAATCTACCCAAAATGTCCCTGAGGCAGTGGGAATGATGGATATAGTACAGTTGCATAAGTCCTACTTACCTGTAACAGTAAATGTTCAAATTTTTCACTGCTTCAGTGGCAGCACCTACAGTCATTCCCCCAGATTGTGCATTGTTGAGGTGAGTTTTGACCTGTTTGATTTGGTTGTTTGTGGATTTGTTTTTTTATATGGTATTGTGATTGTCCATGAATTTTCTCTTGGTATATGATTCTGGCTCCAAGTACTTTCCTTTCCTTCTTTGTACAAGAGAAAAAGCTTCAGCAGTCACATCCTCTAATAACTGAATGCTTCCCTGTCAGGATATACTCAACCAATCAGCTCAGCTGTCGTAGGAAGAGAGAGCGAGAACCAGTACTAGGTTACCTTGGCAAATAATCATATATGCCACTGATGCAGTGAGGAATGTGAACATGTACTGTTTCAGGTAACTTAGCTACTGTAGTCTCTTCAAAAAACACTACCCCTGTGCAAATTTGCACACATCATTCTTATACTTCCTGGAGGTACAGTTGAATCTAATCCAGGTCCCACCTTCCCATCCTGCTTCACAATAAATGTGGCAAAGGATACATACAAAATTGACCAAGCAAATACCTTAATTTCAGAACATGACCCTGACTTTTTTAGCAGTTACAGAATTCTGGGTAAACATTGTCAATCCCCCTATGTACCACCTCTTCCCAAACTTCATTTACTAGGCCATGTAAATGGAAATGAGGAGGAACTCTCTTCTGTAACTCACATAGAACTACAACTTGTAGCCCATGCTAGTCCTATAACAGACACACTTCAAAACTCTCTTCTAATCAATGTACATACCAATAATACATAATCTGTACTCATAGCAGTACCCTGTCTTCCTCTTCCACCAACTATCGATAAATTACAAAACCTATTGACATTTTCTCAACCACAACAACTTTATTTTACTTGACAACTTCAATTTGTAAATGCTTAGCACCATCCATAATGACGTCATTGACCACCTAACCAATTTCAGCCTTAAGCAACATATTCAACAACCTAACTGCCCAAACTTCAATACCAACAACTGCTTACTACTAGGTCTAGTAATCATTGATAATCCCTAACTATTCTCCAACATTAACATCCACGTTCCAGCTCTCATTGACCAGTGCCCAGTGAGCTTTCTACTATTATTCTTCTCAACCAAAAAATCCTCCAAAATTAATTCCTTTTAGAGCTAAATTACAATCCAGCATTAATAAACTGAAAGCAATTATTAGCACCCAGGACTTCTCAACAGTTTTAAATTCTACTAACATAAACCAAGCAGCAGAATCATTCACCAGTACTCTTAAAAAAACTACAAGACACATTTCTCCCCTTTTTAGATTATATAAGACAATAAAAAACAGGCTCATTACCGAATTGAAATCACTCTTAAGAATGAGAGATTGAGCTTGGCATACCTGAAAAGTTAAACCTATCCAAAACATCATGCTAAAGTTTACCACAATCAAAAACCTACTAAAACAATATAGGATGACATAAATGTCAACTCATGAAGTCAAAACAAAACTCTCTAATTAAAACTTCTAAATAGTTCTTGAAAGAAGTCAACTAACAGGTGGAACAACCTTATCAACCCAACAAAACACCACACCTAAGTTGACGCTGTCTGACTTGCTGACTGAATTTACTAGTTTCCCATGAGTATCTAACAGTACCCTATCCCAGCCCTATTCCTCCTGAGCCTCCTCCCTACATTCCCAGTATTGTACTTTAAACACATCATAAGCAATGACATTGAACCACTACTTAAACAAATACATATTGTAAGTCCCCTAGGATCATACAGCATACATAACATACATCCATGGTTCATATAGTACTACAGAGATTTTGTGTGTGTCCCTCAAACAAATATAGAAGCTATGCCTGACACACAATATGCCTTCTGTCTTGAAAACTGACATAGTTAATCCACTTTCAAAACAAACTTAACCCCTGTCAAATTTTCATTCTCCCCACCCTAGAAAAAATCCTAAAGAAAATCATCTACATATACTTTTTATTTATTTTATTTATTTTACAATTATTGACTGGGATAGTCCGACTGGATACATGTCCATTTTCAGCGGAGGCCCGGGGAGAAAAGCTCAAAAGGAAGTAATACAGAGAAGGAAACTTATGTAAAACACTCTAAAGTTCATAGATAACAAACAGTCAAGTTCACACACTCATAGTATAGGTTAGCTGAAATAGGATGCTTTACATCTGGACAGCCGATTATAACACAGTAGCATTGAATTGACTATTAATTACAAAAGCAATTGTTAATCTGATACAGGTGTACAAGTGTTACCAAGTATTTAATCAGGCCTGGCACAGGGACAAAGCCACTGAGTCATGAAGTACTGCCTGAGGTCTGTCTTAAATTTAGAATTAATGTAATAAAGCAACAAATAATTAATGTAATACATCAACAAATAATTAATGTAATACATCAACAAATAAAATTCTTTTTAACAGATGCAACATGGCTTTTGGCCAGGACATAGCACAGTAACAGCATTTTGACTTCCTACAGATAAAATCCTTGGCACCATTTTTATTTCCTCATCAAAAGCACTTTGTTTTAGTGGATCACAAAATCCTATTAAACCACCTACTTGAAATAACAATTAGCCCAGATGACCTTCTGTGGCTCCAGAACTATCTGTCTAACTGACACTGTACTGTTAAAATCTAGCCTTCACTCTCTTCTTTAGCTAATCTGAGAAAAGGTGTCTCACAAGGCTCTTTCCCTATCCCCCTCCTATTCTCAGTCATTTTCAATAAACTTCTACTTGGCCTGATTCACCTTCCTCTGCTTCTTTATGCAGATGAGACTGTTCTGGTTAAATCAGCCCCTCATAGAACTCCCAAAAGATCTTCTACAGCTAAATCTTTCTTTAAAGTACATTTTCAGTTGATTTTCTAGAAAGGGTATAAACTTGCTTAGAACAGGAGTGGTTATTTGGTGGCAAGGAATAATTTGATGCTGTTTCTGAGAAGACATTATTGGCTGGTGTTTTAACTGCTGTTTTATTGTTTCTTTCATTTTTTCCCCCTCGGCTTAACAGTAGGTAATGGCACTCAGCTCTCGCTACACAATCCTCTGTCCAGTAGATGCTTTTTGTTTTCAGATTTTTGCTTAGGAACCTTAAATAACTCCACATACCAGTTGTAGTTGTATAAATTGCAAAGTTAACAATGGTACATTGTTGCATGTCTAAAGCTGATATTGTAGCCAGCGTAGACCAAATTATTTGCTGTCTGCCAGGATTTGGCATCTCCATTTATTAGTGTACCCCAAATCAATACCTTAACTAGTAGCTAAAATGATACTATCTTCTCATATTTCACCCATCAGACTGACCTTTTAGTAATGCTGTACTAGTGTTTTGATTTCATATGGTTAATTTAGTGCTCAAAACATCAGTTAATTCTCACCTACTGTTTTTCTTGAACAAATACTTTATCTTAGGAAGCAAAACATTATTATAGTCTCTCATTCTTCCCACTCACAAGCATCACACCATTGGTCAAAATGGGAGGTCAGCAAACTAATCTACATTCTGTAGCACTTGGAACACTCAGGCAATGCAAGAATTGCCCGATGCTCATGACAGTGATATTTCAGTTTACTCAACTCTAATTGTGAACATTTTAAGTACTTAGCTGTATTTGAGCCATCACTCCATCAACAAGCCCATCCTGTGAGCATCACCCACCTAAACCACAATTTGCACATACAAATTGTCATATACTGAGGTACAAAAAAAGAAGTCTTTACCCAACCTGCAACGGATTAGTAGGTGCATATCCCAGTGTAGAGTAAGCACTGTAACACCAAGTATTGAGAACACATCTGAGAGTCAGCAGGAAGCACATCCCAGACCAAGTACAACTAAGCAATTTTCAAACACCAATAGAAGTGTGCTAATGATCGGCGACACCTTAGTAAAGCACATAGAGTCTACACTCATGAGGCTAGACAGAACCAAATGTTAGAATGGTCCTCAGGACTCTGAAAAGAGACACATGTAAGTATGGTATGGTGGTGGCCCTTGAGATAAATGACTTTACACCAAGGACCCTAAGGGATATGAAGAGATAGATGACGGAGTTGAAAAGACCCCAGTATTGAGAGGAATCCTTCCATCACCAAAAATGACACTGAGGTATAAAGAAAAATGATTGGCTTTAACAATTGGTTAAATACTTGATGGTGTGTGTGTGTGCGTGTGTCGCATAGGACAAGATGCTCAACATCTGTTTTTGCTTGAACAGGGATGGCCAATACTTCTGCATACTTGTGAAAGCTTTCACAGCCCCCATTGTGCCTTTTTTAAGCAAAAGTCAGCTGGTGAACCACCCAACTTAATTTCCAAAACAAATCAACTACTGGACTATGTCAGGGTTGCTTTACTTAATACTAGAAATCTAAACAACAAATTGCTGGACCTTGAGGCCCTTCTGCATTTGGAGCACAAATATTTATTGTTATGGAAATCTGGATTAAGTGCCCAGAGAGCAGTCCTTCAATACCTGGGTGTTGTGCTTACTGCTCTGTGGTAGTATATCAGTATCCATTAGAGACCACATTACCTTGAGGCAGATACCTCGAGACCACAAACAGAGCCTGTAGAGATTTAAATCATGCTAAGTAGGATCAGCTATCACTTCATAGCATGTTATTGATCCCCGTTCCATGTCTCCAGGAAATCACACAACAATCCTAAATATCTTGGAGGAAATCCCTGTAAGTAGTAACTACCGAACAATTAATTGGAGGATCTATACCACCAAAATAAGATATGATTAAAAATCCTTAGATTATATAAACAAAAACTCCGTGAATCAGATTGTTAAAGAACCTACTAGGGAACAGAATGTACTTGACCTGGTCTTAAAAACTTAGCATCTGTGTCCCCCTCACTGGTCAGATCAGGCCAAACTAGTAACCACCATCATCAGAATCTCCAAATCATTAGAAACTAATATAACAGAATTCAAGCATGCAAATCAACTACAGTTGTGTAATGAAGTCTCATAATGTTACTCCTGCAAGAAGTTATACAGAAAATTTCGACTCACGCCTGGACAAATGTTTGAAATTGGCAGTCCAAATTAGATCCAAGCAACTGTGGAGGTCTAAAACCAAACCAGTGTGGTTGTCATCAGGCATTGTTAAACTGTGTAATAAAAAGAAGCAACTTTTAAGCTTACATAGCAGAACAAATGATCCCCCAAATTAAGGAGAGAGAAAAAAAAACAGCTAGATAAACTGAAAAACGGACATAAGAAAAACAAAAGTATCCCATGAACTCAGAATAACTACGAGTCAAAGAAAACTACAACTTCTTTAGTTATGTCAGAGAAATAAGAAATAACATTCAACATTGCTGCAAGCTTATTCTTAATGGCACTGACTCTTCCAATTCAGATGATGTTGCCTTCTGTGGAACAAACTCCCTGTCCAAATTAAACGGTGTGAAACACTGTTTACCTTTTAAAAAGGAGTGGGACTTCTGAGTGAGTGTTCATAAATTCATCCCTGGTATAACTGGACTGGCTGTCCTTGAAATGAGAGGCAAGGCCTATGGATGAGTACTAGCAAAGGGAAAATCGCCTCAAGGCTTGATTGCCTTGTGATGGCTATAATCCTTTCATAGTACAGTTGCATAAGTAAAACTTAATATAACAGTAGATATTTAAGTAGGTCACTATCACAATACTAACACCCTCCCACCTTTTCCCTGTATATATATATATATATATATATATATATATATATATATATATATATATAATTTCTCATTCATACCCCTGGCCAGGGCGGGGTCCCTCTGTCATTTCTTCTTTTTCTCTGACATGTCATGACTTGTTAAGGACGGAGCAGTGGTGCAGCGGTAGAGTTGTTTCCTCTCGGCTGGAGTACCTTTTGTGTGGAGTCTGCATGTCCTCCCTGCGTTCGTGTGGGTTTTCTCTGGGTACTCCGGTTTCCTTCCACGTTACAAAGACATGCATCTGGAGCATTTCTCCCTGGGCCTCCCTGAAAATTGGCTTTGTTCCAAGTCAGACTTTGCTGGTAAACAAATGTTAAATAAATTGATATGACATTGGTCAGCTGAAGTATTTCTTTAAAGCTGCAGGCTTCAGCCTCCCTCTTTAAGGCAGGAAAGTTCTTTGGCACCGATACATCCTTTTTATACCATCAGATGTGCAGTTTGAGCAGACTTATGATGTACAAGGAAGGGGCCCATAATTTATGCTATACTGGTTGGATTTCTTATATCCTTAACAGGATACGTCTTGTATAGCCTTATGCTACAGCAACAGTGATCTCTTCAAACATCTACTGGTATGGTAAGTTTTACATACTCCAGCGTACTTTCTACTGTTTGCAAAATAACTGTCTGTTTCCTTCCATTGACACTTACTTTTGGCTGAGGTCAAGCAGTCTACAAGTGTAGGTAATTAATTGTGGAAGCCTTGGAGATCATGTTCTCTGTGATCTCTTATATGGATTACAAGGCACAGTATAATTATGTTTTTAAGGATATTGATAAACTGCAGTGAAAATAAAAAGTAAACAGAGTAAAGTTTGAAACTTCACATTTAAAAGTTAAACTACTTATAATCAATGACAAAAGCATGAAATATTGTAATGATTTTCATGCATTTGAAATGTAACTTACTAAGTTTTTTTTTGTTTTCAGTAGAACGTGTTTTTGTTTGAAAACAAGCAGCCTTGCAAGTGCAGGCAATTAATTATGAGAGGCTTTGACATTGTGTTCTGAGTGATTTTTTCTGTAGACTGGGAAATACAATGCAACTAACTAAAGGAATGGGGGTATTGGTAAGCAGGTCAATGAAAATAGAAAGTAAATTAAAGTAAGAAATAACATCTGAAACTGTATGAAGTCAATAGTTAAGCAAGCAATTGTCTCCTCAGCAGTCTTATTACTTTAAGGCATTAAATATAGCATTTCAAGATTTAGTTATTTTAAGGGCAACCAGTGTACTTTTTCTTAAGACTAAATGTTGATGTTTACTGAAGGTATTTAAGTTGTTTATTTCACTTGAGAGGGGAATAATGATAAGCTAAGACCAAACTGCAATCTGTGTAATTGGGAAAACCAGCTCTAACATGAACATTAGCATGATTAACCTTTGTTTGTGTCTTTCGGCTTTTCCTGGTTAGGGGTCGCCATAGTGGAACTCCGGTCCGCTAATGATTGGTAGTTGATTTTTGCGTGCCGAGTTACCAGCCCTGACGCACAACCTTCAACAAAGGTACGCCCATTCACGCATGTCTCCATGCAGAAGACGCTGTAGCTGAGAATCGAACCGGACAGCGTCTTACTGTGAGGCGACAACGCTACCGCATTTTGTAGAATTGGTAATACCTTTGGGTGCAGACATTGATTTGCTCCTATTTGGAAGATTAGATTTTCTTTTTGGTAAATTTATATTGTTTTGTGTTTCCTGTAAATTAAAAGAGGATGAAGGGTTTTGAAATTGTGCTTATTGAGAGTTCTTATTGAAGTGAAAAGTCTGGGAAATGTGACACAGGTTCAAGAACAGATGAGAAGAAGCAACTACATACAAGGTCAGCTTGCCAAGCATTAGTATATGCATGTAAGCTGAAGATGGAAATGTATTCAAGATAAGGGTCATGTATAATATATATAAAATATATTAAATTATATTAAGAAATGTAGCATGCAAGTAGCAATGTTACAAGAGACAGATTTGGCTGCAGTGGTGGTGCTGCGGTAGCGTTGTCGCCTCACAGTAAGATGTTGTCCTGTTCGATAGTCAGCTAAAGCGTCTTCAGTGTGGAGACATGCGTGTTTGGGCGTACCTTCATTGAAGGTTGTGAGTCAGGGCTGGCAACTCGGTACGTAAAAATCTACTGCCAATCATTAGCGGACCAGAGTTCCGCTGTGGCGACCCCTAACCGGGAAAAGCCGAAAGATGCAACAACAAGAGACACATTTGGATAGTAATGAGCATATGAATTTGTCAGGTAAAGAATTTTAGGATGGACATTTACAAGAATGCAAGAGCAAAGAAAAAGGTGAGTAGTTATGATTTTAAGAGGGGCCTTAGTAGTGACAGAAGGGTTTAAAAGAGGACACTATAGGTAAATTTGTTATTGCAAGATGTTACAGGCAGGGGAGAGGAGGCTTTTGCTAGCATGCATTTATATTCCATTGAAAACCACTGTTATGGAGCTTAGGAGAATTTTGGGAGAAATAATAAGCTTTCATCAGTGAATAGTATTGATAGGTGGGGACTGGAACCTGCTTTAGAATAAATAGTGAGGCTCTATCAGGACAACCTAGAAAGGTAAAATTAACAAGAGAGGGTAGATGTCTGAATAAATAAATGAAAATATTTGGTATAGAAGATGTGAATTCAGTATGTGGAAATCAGATGAAATTTGCATATTCCCTGAGATACTATAACTGGGCTAGATCAAAATTATAGATCATAGAAGCATGCATATTTAATTGAAAACTTTGAGACTCACCCAATAACTGTATTAGATCATGCACTGGTAAAAACCAAGACAAAGCTGCAGTGTAATGATGCATAAAATAAGACATTGGTGCTTTCCTGCATCTTTGTTAAAAGAGCGGAATTTAAAAACTGAATAGTGGGTACAATTCAGGAGTTATTAGGGAAAAGAAAACATATGTCAGAAGGAATAGTTGATAAGTGGGATGAAAATGGACTTTAAAGCATAGCAGAAATGAGAAAAGTGAGACACGAGAAAGAAGTAATAGAAATGATTCAGAGGGTTGACAAAGGTTAAAGTACTGCTGAAGTTGTCTATCACAGATAGAGAGGAGCAGCTAAAGAGTACTAAAAGGAAATATCAGGGAACATTTAGATAGCATGCAGTTTTAAAAGGTTGCTGTTGAACTGGTTTTGTGATGGCAACTCTCCTGTGCAAAATATTTTAGCACAACAACTTAGGCAACAGAAAATAGAAAGAGTTGTAGCCAAATGTGGAGAATCCTTTGGCAAGAAAAATAACCAGAGATCATATAGAATATTAAAAATATTTCAGAAAATTTAGTTTATCACAAAATAGACTTCATCAGCACAAAAACATACATTAAATATTACAATGAACCCTGTCACATGATGTGAAACCACCAATCAAAACATGTCCAATTATTCCAGGTGGTTTATTGGCTGCTGTCAATATTTGCCAGTGCAGTTCCTTGTGCAATAACTGGTTGTCCCACTTTTGTCCCCTTTCATGCTTAGACACCCTTTCTAAACACTTAATGTTAACTTGTTGAAACTTTCATATCATGTTTTGCTAACGTAGTTGTTAAAAAATTTCTTCCTTATGTTGCATGCATTTTGTACATCCTTTCCTTTAGCTTGGTGTATGACACCTCTGGAATTACAATCAAAAGTGCTCATTAATTTCATATGTATTGTTCCCCAACATCACAAATTTCCCATTGTGAATACATTTACAATATTTACTTGCCCCACATTTAAACATTTCTCTGGAGTTTCTCTTACCAACTACACTGCTCTGGTTATTGTTCTCCAGTCTCATTGTTATATTACCACTGGTAGTGTAGACAGATTTTGGTTTGTCACCAGCCTTATGAATAACTCTATCACTATGATGAAATATGTTCCAATGTGTATTGAATATATTTTTGATTTGTTTGTAAAAACTTGTACTGTTGAATACCTTGCTTTTCTCCCAATAACATAATTCAAAGTTATGGAAAATTGTCCCTGCTAGTGCTCCCATACCAACTTGTGTTTACAGTTTTCACCCTCAAACATAAAAAAAAAATATTGTTTAAAAACTGTCTGCATTAATTCACAAATAACATCCATCTTTCCAGAGAAATAAACTTTGTGTCCAGTTTTAGGTCCCTGAACCAAATGAACTCTGTATCTTCTGACATTACTGAGAACAAATCAGTTATGTCTGCAATAACCAAAACTTAAGCTTCTGAGCAATTGTTATTCTGCAGTTAAGTCAAGTGAATACCAAGAATCATGTAAAACCTGTGGAAATACTTCCAAAACTCCCTTTAATACACAGTTTAAGTCAGGTAAATGCCCAGAATCATGTAATATGTGTGGAAATACTTCCAAAACTCCCTCTTAGACATGATCTGTATAAATAGCTAATGGTTTTGTCTTACTGTTCCTGGATGAAATAATTGGTCTTGGGAATCATGCTTGTTTTTATAGGTTCATAGGAAACTTCTAGGCTACTGACCTGAGGGTCCTTACAAGCCTAGCCACTTAAGCCCAGTTGACTACTAGGTGGGAGACAGTTGTGCCTTTCTAGCACTTAGTACCCATGTCTAGGAGAGTTGTAGAGACAATTCCTGGCAGAAATTTAGCTCCCCATCCAGTCATGCAGGTTGAACTTAAAAAGAGTCATAGAGGTGCTCTGCTTTACACAAATAGACAGCCTATTCCAGCGGAGTGACAACCTCTGAGAGATGTATCTGTCTATCCAACAAGTCCTGTTAATGTCACAAGCCAGGCTTAGGTCCCTGGATTGAGTGTCCCTAGTTCCATTTAACTTTCATATGTGTAGCATTTCCATTAGACTTGAGTCTGAGATAGCTCTGTAGGCCAGGCACAAATTAGCCTTGAGTAGTCTCTATGCTACTAAGTATAGTGACAGTGATTTCAGTCTGTCCATATATGACATATGCTGAAGTCCCTGAATTTTACTGGTTAGAAACCTCTGAGGTCTCTCAGGCTGCTGCAGGTGTCTGGTGAGTTACATACCAAATGGGGTATTATACTCAGTAATGGGCCTGATGAGGGACAAGTATTTTTTCTTGAGGTGATGTCTTTGCTAAACAGATGACCGACATAGAATGCCTTCTTTACCTCAGTGCCTACATGATGGTCAAAGTTGAGGTCATACTCGACTTGTGTTCCCAAGTCTCTTACCACTGATTTTGTGCTTATGGTGGTGGTGTTTATTTGATAGCCTGCAGGGGCATTGCTTTTTTGCCAAAGAGAATGATGATGCATTTTTGGCATTCAGCTTAAGCACATGATTTTGACACCAATCATTTGTCTGAGTAAGCCCTTCCTGGGGATACTAACATTGTTAGGGGATTTGATGATTGTACCCAGTTTGCAGTCATCAGCAAACTTGGTTAGCCGCAAACCCTCTGTTTTGGCCTGGACTTCAGAAAAATAGATGTCAAATAAGAGGGAGCCAAGTGCTAATCCTTGTGGGACTGCGCTAGTGACTGGTCTGTTGATTGAGGTGGAGTCTCCCACTTTGAGTGTGTTCGGTCTGTGAGCCAGTTTGCAACCCACATGACTACATAGGTGTTGATTTTCAGATGGGGAAGTTTATCAATGATGCCCGAGTGGGGGATTGTGTCAAAGGTCTTGGCCAAGTCAAGGTAGGCTGTGTGAACTGTCTTGCCGTCGACCATGGCATTGGTCACTTTTCTGAAGAAGTCCACCAGGTTAAGCATGCATGACCTGCCCTTGACAAAACCTAGCTGGGTTGGATCAAGGGTTTAGAGGTTGCCTATATTCTTTGTTTTTGAGGTCCATAGTAATACGTTCAATTGGCTTGCAGATGAGGCTGTTGAAACTTATGGGTCTGTGGCTGTAACACATTTGTGGAGGGGGATAACAGTCGCTGTTTTCCACTCATTTGGGACATAGTCAGTACCCAGGCTATGGTTGAAAAGGGTGCCCAATGGAATGGCAAGTTCATTTTTTAATACATTTAGAACGCAACCCGTGATGCCATCCAAGCCCATAGGGGCTGTGTTCTTAACCTTTGAGAGTACATTGATGACTTGGTCCTTGGGGATATGGGGTGGGGGGGATATTGCAGATATGATTTATGACACGCTTGGAGGGCATGGGGGGGTGAAATTTTCCCCAAACCTGTCTGCAAGCAGGTTTGCTATTTTTTCAGGTTCCTTGTGTGTGATACCATCCACAGCCAGTTCAGCACACATCTAGGTCCTACCTTTGTGGTTGCAGATATATCTAAAGAAGACTTTGTGGTTCTCCTTGGCTATGGTCTCTATTGTTTTTCATAATTGCTCTTTCATGGTTTTATGAGTTGTCTACTTTGTTTATTCAGGCAGATGAAGGTGCCCTTCTAGGGCTGAGACCTCCATTTTGTATTTTTAGACAGCATCTTCTTACATTTGTTGAATAATCTGTTGATACTAGCTGTCCACCATGGTGGCCTGTTTTTTTTTGTTTTGTTTTTTTAAAGCTCTTGTTTTGATCTTGTCAGGTACTGCAGTATCAATACACTTATGTAAGTGTTTATGCCAAGAATCTGTATAAACCCAAGTATAGTCTCCTGAGAGAACAGGGTTTGGAAGTCTTTTATACCTTTCCTCAGGAGGGTGTAGTTAGCTTTGGTGAAGTTTTTTTTTTAGTTTGACTGTTCCAAGGAGAGGTTCAGATGTTTGTAATGGATTTGTGGTCAGATTTAACTAGCAAGGACCCTACACTTGAGGTGCTTCAATGATCAGTCATATTGGTGAGTGCCAGGTCCACAATATTTGGGCCCCTAGTGGGGTCATAGGTTCATACTAGGCTATCTGCCCTAGGGCATTTATAAGCCTAGCCAGAGTGTGTGTGGCTTTCACCACCCCTTAGGATGAGAATACTATACCCATTAGTTTGCTGTGCCTCTGTCCAGCAGTGACACAGAGATGATTCCCCGGGTAAACCTACGATCTCCATCCACTCGTCAAGATTTCTCTTGAACAGAGTCAGTGAGGGGCTCTGCCTCACATGGACTGGGATTCTGTTCCATAGTGTAGGGAGTCTCTGGGTGATGAATCTGTCCCTCCAGCACGTCCTATTTATATCCGTGTTGAGATTTAAGTCTCTTGCTCTCGTGGCTCTGGTGGATTTGGATTTTTTGAGGTGGAGCATGTCCATTAATTCCGGGTTGGACATGGCCTTGTATGTCAAGCACAGAGCACCTCTGAGCAGGCGGTATGTGACTGAATAGAGCTGGAGTTTCTTCAGTCGGGCAGCGTATGACATATGTTTGAGCCCCTTTATCCTTTTGGTGAGGAACTTTTGGGGTCTTTCCAACTGCTGCAGGTGTCGGGTAAGGTACATTCCGAATGGGGCGTTGTACTCAATCATTGGTCTGATAAGTGAAGAGTACAGAGGTACAATGACATCTCCTGATCTGGATGTGAATCCCTTCATGATCAGGTGGGCAATGTAGAAGGTCTTCCTAACCACTTTGGCAATGTGAGTGTCAAAGAGAGGTTACTGTCAACTTGGGTCCCCAGGTCCCTGATAACTTCTTCCGTGTTTAATGGATTACCACCTATGTGGTAATTAGGGGTTACCTTGTTTTTCCCAAAGGGTATGACTATACATTTTTTGGCATTTAGCTTAAGGCCATGGCTCTGGCACCAGTTATCCATTTCTATGAGACCTCTCTGGAGGATGTCTGTGTCTCATGGAGTGTCAATTATGGTGCCCAGTTTGCAGTCATCTGCAAATTTTGTCAGCCACAATCCTCCTATGTTTGCCTGCACTTCAGAAAAATAAATGCCGAACAAGAGGGGGCCCAGGACTGAGCCCTGTGGGACACCGCTCGTGACCGGCTTAGAGTCTGACATGGCACTAGCAGCTCTAACCCTGTGTGTTCTGTCCTTGAGCCAGTTTGCAACCCATCTTGTGACATATGGGTTTACATCTAAGCTGGTGAGCTTTTCTATGATGCCCGAGTGGGGTATTGTGTCGAACGCTTTTGCTAGGTCAAGGTAGGCTGTGTGAACTGCCTTACCCTCATCAATGGCCTTAGTGACTGTTTCGAAAAAGTTGACCAAGTTCAAGAGGCAGGATCTGCCCTTGACAAAGCCAAATTGGGTAGGATCCAGTGTCTGTAGGTCCCCTATGTCTTTATTAATGAGTTCCACTATGATTCTCTCCATAGCTTTGCAGGCAAGGCTCGTCAAGCTTATGGGGCGGTAATGTCCAGGGTCCGTAGAAGCACCACCTTTGTGGAGTGGGACCACAGTTGCCGTATGCCATTCTTTGGGTACGTATCCTGTAGTAAGGCTAAGATTAAACAGCAGCCTTATGTGTGGGTTTAGTTCCTCATTGAGTTCGTGTAGCACACAGCCGGGGACACCGTCCGGTCCCATTGATGCTGTGTTTTTTGCTTTAGAGAGAGCAGCTCTCACCTGGGCATCTGAGATGTTTGGGAGGCTAGACTCTGGTGGGATAGATATTTCTCCTTTTGGGGGGGGAGGGGAGAAATTTGCACTGAACCGGTCTGCCAGTATGTTGGCAATGTCTGTGGGTTCAGTGATTTTTGTATCATTTTGGACTAATTCTGAGCATATCTGGGAGTTTCCACCCAGGTTTCTAACATAGCTAAAGAAGGCCTTATGATTGTCTTTTGTGTCTTTAGCGATTTTTCTCTCAAAGTTGGCCTTGGATGATTTTATGAGTGATCATAGTTTTTTGCTAGTATTGATCAGAGATGCCTTCCCTTTTATGGATTTTGCTTTGTCATGTAGTATCTTTCTCCTCTTGTTGTAGAGTTTGTTTATGGCTGGGGTCCACCAGACCGGGCGCCTTTGGTGGAAAGGGTCTTGATTTTATTAGGGATTGCTTGATCCATACATTCCTGGAGGTGCTCGTAGAAGGCATTTCTAAGGGTTTCAGCAGCGTGGGTTGTGGTTTCCACTGGCTCGGGGGCCTTGAAGGATACCACTCCAGTCTTAAGAAGTGTGAAGTTTGCTTTTGAGAAGTTCTTCACTGTGGTCTTTTGCTGGGGTTGGGGGCGGATGTGGATCTCCAGTGAGATTAATTTATGGTCTGATCTCACCAATGAGGGATATACTTCGTGTGGAGCATTTTGTCCCCATGTTTGTGATGATCAGGTCTAGTATATTTTCTCCTCTTGTGGGAATGGTGACTAGTTGTTCCATAGCATTTGAATTTATGAACTCCAGGAACCTTTGGGCTAGGGTGTTGGGGCTTGAGTAATGTTCCCAGTCTATGTTTGGGTAGTTGAAGTCACCCAATATGATGGTGTTTGGAGAGACATTCATACTCTCCAGTGTCTTCAGGAAGGCTGTGTGGGTTTCCTGAGTTTGAGAGGGTGGTCTGTAGCATGCTACAAACTGTAGGGCAGTTTTACTTATGGTTAATTGCACCTGGATGGTCTCTGATGCTTCGTGCGTTGCCACTAACCTGGAGGTGTGGGTATCCTTTATGAATATGGATACTCCCCCTCCTTTTGTGGTTCAGTCCGGATTTTGGGGCCGGAACGCATGATAATGAGGTATAACCTGATAGTGCTGGGGTGCTCTCAGGAGCCTTGAACCAGGTTTCAGTCACAGCACAGACATCGATGTTCTCCATACTGAGGAGGGCTTGAGGAGTGCATCTTGAGGTTTAGACTTCTGGCATTGAGCAGTATTGCCCTTAGTTTTTTTCCATTTTTGTTTTCTAGGGCGGTAGGTTTATCATTTGAGCCTTGCCTAAAAAGGCACTATGGGGTGGCAAGAGCCTTTGCCAATATCTGGAAGCCCAGGGGTGACAGGTGCAAGCCGTCCCTTGCGAAGCAGCGTGGCTTGTCAAGCATGTCATCCCAGGCAGACAGACATTGGATCCCCTTAGAATGACACCAGTAATTAAGCCAATTATTAAAGCTGATCATTTTGTCTCTGTATTGTGGCATCATTCTTGGTGAGGGTAGGATACTGCTCAGGGTCAGGGTCATACCGGCCTAGGCTACATAATCTGAGAGCTCCTCTATGTCTCTTTTCATGTAGTCCAGGGAGGTACGTCTCAGGTCGTTCACACCGGCATGGACAATGGCTGAGTCATACTTGTACTTGCTGTGGAGTGACCTGAGTGCTTGTGTTATGTGGCGGATTCTAGTGCCCGACAGGCAGCTTACTGTGATCTTTTCCTTGTTCAGTCTGGTGAGTGGGACGTCAGTGTGTCTGACTATGGAGTCACCTATAACAAGTGTGTCTGGCATTGTGTTTGGCCTTAAGGGCTGTGACTGTTTAGCACACTGACTTTGAGAACTAAGTGTTGCATGTCTTATGTCTTGAGGTAGCAGTTGCTTGGGTGTCTGCTTTGGAGGCCTCTGTAGTTTTGGTAGATTTTTGATTAGTGCCTCTGAGTATGTCTTTGTGTGTTTATGTGTTTGTTTTGCAGTTGTGATAGTTCTATGTGAAACTGGGTTTGTGGTGTGCGTGGTTTCCTTCTCCTCCTGTCTGGTCTTGCCAGTCCTGAGTTGAGAGAGCTCAGCCTCCAGTTTGGCTATATAGTTGGATCTCTCACATGTATTTGTGTTTTGTGGGAGAAGGAGTGGGTTGTCTGTGTACATGAGGCAATTGTAACATTGCCTCAAGATGCCCAGATTCACCAGCTGAACAGGAGAGGATGCTAGCAACTGACCCATCGACATGCTAGAAAAAGTGAAAAAGTTTGCTGTGTAACTGAGTCAGAAGGGACCTATAGGGAAATGGGTACTCAAGGGGATTCTAGGCTAATGTAGTACTTTGTTTAGTATATAAGTACTTTACCTATATAAAAATGCTTTAGGAGCAAGTGCTGAGCTTTTGAGATAGATAATAGACTGTTTAGATTGCAAGTAGAGATGTTCTAAGGGAAAAATTGAAGAGCAGACTTTACGGAGCCAGATATAGTTTAACCGGCGCTGCCCGATGGTGCTCTATGGGCAACTCCGCGCTAAATCACGCTAAAGCGGGCTTTATAGCAGGTGGTTGAAAAGAGCTAGGAATTGACCCAAAATGGCCAATAGACTACAAGTTTCTGGCTGGAACCACTGCTCTAGGGACAAATAGGCTGCTCAGTGCTCCCCACTCCCACTGGTGAACAAAGAAGCTTCCCTTTATCCAAATAAGGATACGGAATAGCACAGGAACCAAGCCAAAGCCCAGAGATCAGCAAACTCTGAAGACTGGACTATTCTAGTTCAGTAAGGCGGGAAAACAAGATATTTTTTTGCAGAAAACAGAGGAAAAACAGACAGTAAATGCTTTTAAATGGCTAGCGCACTTGAGTGTGTTAGCCTACAGGTAAAATTAAGCAACAAATAACTTTTTTAAAAGTGCAAAACAGTTAATCAACACAAAAACAGTTTAAATAGAATGCCAAGCTGTATAAACAGGCGAAAATGCAGTCGCTAAGCAGTAAATAATCAAAAAGCCAGAAAAAAAATACTTAAATCAGGAAAAAGTCACTCTTTTGCTCTCTGCTGCTTGTAGAACTCTGCAGGATACCACGAAGAGCGGTGCTGAGTTGAATACAAGCGAAAAAGCGCGCTAAAGCGGGCTTTATTACAGGGGGGCTGAAAAGAGCTAGGAATTGACCCAAAATGGCCAATAGACTAGAAGTTTCTGGCTGGAACCACTCCTCTAGGGACAAATAGGCTGCTCAGTGCTCCCCACTCCCACTGGTGAACAAAGACGCTTCCTTTTATCCAAATAAGGATATGGAATAGCACAGGAACCAAGACAAAGCCCAGAGATCAGCAAACTCTGAAGACTGGTCTATTCTAGTTCAGTAAGGCGGGAAAACAAGATTTTTTTTTGTTTTGTTTTTTTCTTTTTTGCAGAAAACAGACAGTAAATGCTTTTAAACAGCTAGCGCACTTGAGTGTGTTAGCCTACAGGTAAAATTGTTCCAGTGCGTTTGAGTTGAAAAAGTCCAGGAACCTGTGTGTGAGAGAGTTCTGGCTGGTATAGGTTTCCCAGTTAATGGAAGGGTGGTTGAAATCACTCATGACTAAAGTATTCAGTTGTATTTAGATTGACTCCAATAGGTCTAAGCACACTGTGTGGGTGTCTTGATTCGTGGAAGGGGACCTGTAACTTACGATGCCCTGAAGTGGGAGACTTATCTACAGTGATTTGAACTTGGAGTAACTCCATAGAGTTTTTCTGTCTCACCAATCAAGAGGCATGTTAATCTTTGATGAAGATAGATACTCCTCCTCCTTTGGTTCTGACACCTTCGGTTTGCGGTCTGAAAGTGTGGAAGGCATGGAAGCCCTGCAAGGCTGGGGCACTCTCAACAGTCTTGAGCCACGTTTCTGTGACTGTACAGATGTCAAATCTTCCAGGGAGAGAAGTGCTTCCAGCGAGTGCAGTTTTTGATCTAAACTCAGCTTTTAGCAGCATAACATTTGGTGTTTCTTTGTGTTTGGAATATTTACATCAGGCATTTTGTTTTTGCTGCTTTGTCTAAAAAAGTCAGTCTGGGGAAGGCAAGAGCCTTTGCCAGTAACTGAAAGCCTAAAGGTGCCAGGTGAAGACCATCTCTGACAAAGCAGTGTGGTCTGTCAACCAAGTCAACACAGGCAGACAGAAACTAGATCCACTTTGAATGACACCAGTAGTTGAGCCAATTGTTTGTCAATTATTTTGTGTTTATATTGTAGTATCTTCCTAGGTGAAGGTAAAACCCTGCTCAAGGCTAAGGACATACCTACCTGGGACACACAATCTGAGAGCTCAATCATGTCTGTTCGTATAGTCCATTGAGGTAAGTGTCAAGTTATTTACACCAACATGTACTATGACGGAGTGATAATGGTACTTGTTGCTGAGGGACTTGAATGCTTGTGTGATCTGATGAATCCTGGCACAGGACAAGCAGTGGACCGTAACCTTTTCCTTATTCAACCTGGTGACCAGGACGTCTGTGTGTCTCACAGTAGAGTCCCCAATGACAAAAAATTTGGGTTGGATGTGCATTGCCTTAGAAGCTTAGTTAGTGAGACACTGGTGCTTTTGTTATTGTCTGTAGTGCTGTGGGTGCTGTGTTTGATGTAGTGTGTTTTGGAGGTCTCTAGTGTTTAGGTAGGTTTCTGGATAGTACCTCTGCTTATGATGGTTTATGTGTATGGTGTGTGCTATGAATAGGTGCTGTCATGAGTGGGCTGACAACTTGTTCCTTGTTGCTTTGGTTATAAGAGAGCAGGGTTTCTAATTTTTTAATGTAGATGCATCTCTCACAGATTGTACTAGAATGATTTAGAAGTAAACGGATGTCAGTGTACGTGAGGCATTTGCTATATTGTCTCAGAATACCCATGTCAACCAGGCTGGTAGGAGGAAGAGCAGGGAACTGATATTCCATAATGCAAGGTTTGAATCTAGTTCATCAGTGGGAGTGGTAAGAACTAGGTAGCCTATCTACCTTGGGAAGAGTGGGTTTTGGCCCGGAAATTGTAGTTCATTGGCCGTTTGGGCAGTTTTTCCATCTCTTTCTACTTTCTGGTTGAAAAGCCCATTTTGCGTTTGGTCCCTGCTTTTCCTGTAACTAGTGTAGTCCAGGTACAGATTTGCTGTATCCAGGACTGTTGGTAAACTTCTGAGCCCCCTAAGCCCTTCTGTGTTGGTGAGAAGCCTTCTAGCGTATCAGTGGGAGTGGTAAGCACTAGGTAACCTATCTACCACAGGTGGAGTGGTTTCTGGCCCAGAAATTATAGTTTAGTGGCCGTTTGGGAAGCTTTTCCATCTCTTTCAACCTTCTGATTTAAAAGCTTGTGTTTGCGCTTGTTTCTTGCCTTTCCTGTTACTAGTCTAGTCCAGGTACAGATTTGCTGTATCCAGGACACTCTGTAAGCTTCTGAGCCCCCCAAGCCTTTCCATGTTGGAGGAAAGCCTTCTAGATTATCAGCGGGAGTGGTAAGCATCAGGTAGCCTATCTACCACAAGAGGAGTGGTCCGTGGCCCAGAAATTGTAGCTATTGGCTGTTTGAACAGTTTTTTTCCATCTCTTTCAACTTTCTGGTTTGAAAGCTGCACTTGTTTCCCACCTTTCCTGTAACTAGCCTAGTCCAGATACAGAGTTGCTGTATCCAGGACTGTTGGTAAGCTTCTGAGCCCCGCAAGCCTTTCTGTGTTAGAGGAAAGCCTTTTAGCTTATCAGTGGGAGTGGTAAGCACTAGGTAGCTTGTCTACCACGAGAGAAGTGGTTCTTGGCCCACAAATTGTAGTTTATTGACCATTTGGACAGTTTGTCCGTCTCTTTCAACTTTCTGGTTTAAAGGACCACATCTGCACTTGTTTCCCATCTTTCCTGTAACTAACCTAATGGGTAGCACTAGAAAGCCTTAAACTGATACAAGCCTTCTAGCTTAGAAGAGAGACTTTCGAGTGATTAAGTATCAGTTTTCTGTACTTTCTTGCTGTACTTAACTGTTTTCCGCCTAAACGCAGATTTTTCCAGCCTTTATTGTGATGTAAAAGTTTGTTTTTTCACATATTGTACTTATTTGACTGCCTGCACTTTTTAAAAAAGTTTTTTTTTGTTTAAATAATTTAAACAGCCTTTTCTGATAGTTTGTAGTCGTTTAAAGCTGTTTTAAGTGTATTTTTTACTGTTTTTGCCTTATCTTTTCAAAAAAAAAAATTCCTTCTTTCCTGCCTTTCTAAGTTAGTATAGTCCAGTTTTCAGGCTAGTGCTGAATTCAGGGCTGTGATACTAGTTTATGAGCTGCCCATACCTTACTTGGATAGAAGGAAATTTCTCTTTTCACCTGTGAGAGGGGAGCTTTGAGCAGCCTATCTGTCCCTGGAGGAGTGGTTCCAACCCAGAAGTAAGTAGTTTATTGGCCATTTTAGGCTAACTTCTATCTCTTTCATTTCCCTACTATAAAAATCGCGTTTGCACAGAATTGCACACCGGGCAGCGTCGGTTAGCTACGGTTAAATTATTCCTGGCTCCACTAAGTCTCCTCTTCAGTTTTTCCCTTGAAACTAGTCTAACTCTCAACCTAAGCACTCAAAAAGCATCCTACAGTCCAGCACTTGCTCAGACCTAATAGCAAGCACTAATATACCCTGACACTTGATTGCCAAACAGGACAAGGCTCTTTATTCACCCCTCACCAACCAAGCGACTAAGCAGCTCACCCTACTACTCAGGTATGACCAAAGGACAATTTCAGGTGTACTCTCCAGTCCAGCTGGTGAATCTGGGTATCCTGAGGCAATGTTACAACTGCCTCATGTACACAGACAACCCTCTCCTCCTACCACAAAACACTAACATATGCGAGAGATGCAATTATACAGCCAAACTGGAGGCTAAGCTGTCTTCACCCAAGACTGGAACAGACAGTCAAGAGGAGAAGGTTAACACTTGCACCACACCTCCAGCCACCTACTAAAACAGCACTGGCAAAAAATACACATAAATACACAAAATCATACTCAGAGGCTCTAAATAAAAACCTCCAAAAGCATCAGAGACCTCCAAAGCAGACACCCAAACAACCTTCACCTCCCGTCACAAACCAGACAAACACATAAAACACAAAATCAGTGTGACGCACAATCACATCCCTTAAGGCGAAGTAACATACCTAACACACTAGTAATAGGTGACTCTATAGTCAGGCACACTGATGTCCCACTCACTAGGCTGGACAAGCAGAAGGTTACTGTTAGTTGCCTATCGGGAGCCAGAATCCGCCACATAACACAAGCACTCAGGTTACTCCAGAACAAGTACAAATATGACTCTGTCATTGTTCATGTTGGTGTGAATGACCTGAGACATACCTCCCTGGACTACATGAAAAGAGACATGGAAGAGCTCTCTGATCATGTAGTCCTGGCTGGTATGACCCTGATCCTGAGTAGCATCCTGCCCTCACAAAGAATGATACCTCAGTATAAAGAAAAAATCATCAATTTCAGTAATTGGCTAAACTTCTGTTGTCATTCAAAGGGGATCCAATGTCTGTCAGCCTGGGATGACATGCCCGACAAGCCGCGTTGCTTCGCAAGAAACGGCTTGCACCTATCAGCCCAAGGCTTTTGAATACTGGCCAAGACTCTTGCTGCCCCCATAGTCCCTTTTTTAGGCAAGTCTCAAAAGTCAAACCCACCTCCGTAAACAGCGCAATTAACAAAAAACTGAGGGTTATGCTACTGAACGCCAGGAGTTTAAATCTCAAAATGCATGCACTCGAAGCACTCCTCATTATGGAGAACGTCGACATCTGTGCAGTAACTGAAACCTGGTTCAAGGCTCCAGAGAACACCCCAGCACTACTGGGCTACAACTCATACCACACGTTTTGGCCACAGAACATGAACTGAACCACAAAAGGAGGGGGTGTATCCACATTCATCAAGGATACCTACACCTCCAGGTTAGTGGCGCAGCATGATACCTCTGAGATCATCCATGTGCAACTAACATCAGGCAAATCTGCAGTGCAAATTGTGGCCTGCTACAGATCATCCTTCATGACCCAGGACCACCACTCCACCTTTCTGGAGACACTGGTAAACATGAAGGTCCTACTGAACACTCTGATATTGGGCGATTTCAATTACCCTACCATTAACTGGGAGAACTACTCGAGTATGAACTCCCAGGCCCAGCGCTTCCTGGAATTCATCAACTCAAACGCCCTGGATCAGCTGATAAACTCACCTACCAGAGGTGAAAACATATTGGACCTGATCATTGCCAACATGGGCGACAGGTGTTCCACACCGGAGGTCAACCCGTCACTGATTAGATCAGACCATAAACTAATCACTCTGGATGTCCACACCCCACCACCACCCCCAACTAAGGAAACCACAGTAAAAAAACTTTTCAAAAGCAAACTTCACCTTACTTAAGACAGAGGTGGTAAGTTTCACAGCCCCCACGCTAAAGAATAACGCTGCTCAAGGTGCAGAAACCTTTACAAATGCACTCTATAAGCACCTACAAGGATGCATGGATCGTGCCTTCCCTAGCAAAACCAAGACTCGCTCCTCTAAGAGAAGAAACCAGTTTGGTGGACCCCTGCCATAAACCAGCTATACAATAGAAGAGGAAACTAGTTCAGAAAAACAGCAAATCCCAAGAAGGAAAGACTTCCCTGATCAGTATCCGTAAGAAACTAAGGTCCCTCATATAAAATCATCCAAGGCTAACTTCGAAAGAAAAATAGCCAAGGATTCAAAAGATAACCACAAAGCCTTCTTTAGCTATGTTAAGAATCTAAGTGGCAACTTGCAGATATGCACTGAACTACTGTAAAATAGCACAAAATATACTGAACCTACTGATATTGCCAACATCCTGGCAGATAGATTCACCCCCCAAAATGCCCCACAACAATACTGGAAAAGTGTAGTGTCCCAGAAATCACAGGCGCACAGGTGAAGACAGCCCTTTCAAAAGCATCAATGGGGCCAGATGGTGTCTCAGCCTGCGTCTTGCACGAACTACAGAGCGAACTAACCCCCCACCTAAACACACTGTTCAACCTCAGCCTCTCCACTGGCTACATGCCTATAGAATGGCGCACAGCAGCAGTTATTCTTCTCCACAGAGGAGGAGCCACAACTGACCCTGGTAACTATCACCCCATAAACCTGACTAGCCTGGTCTGCAAGGCTATGGAGCGCATCATCATGGAACTCATTAACAAAGACATTGGGAACCTCCAAACACTTGGCCCGACCCAGTTCGGCTTTGTTAAGGGGAGATCATGCATACCAAACCTGGTTGACTTCTTCAAGACAGTCACTAAGGCTATAGACGAGGTAAAGGTGGTTCACACAGACTACCTTGACCTCGCCAAAGCTTTCAAAACCATTCCCCACTCGGGTATTACAGAAAAACTCACCAGCCTGAACATAAACCCCTACATCACAAGATGGGTTGCCTACTGGCTTACAGACGGAACTCACACGGTAAGAATTGCGGGATCCAGGTCCGACTGTAAACCAGTCACAAAAGGTATCCCGCAAGGCTCGGTCCTGGGATCCCTATTATTCGCATATACTTCTCAGAAGTACAGGCAAACAAAGGAGGACTGTGGCTGACCAAGTTTGCCGATGACTGCAAACTGGGAGCGATAATTGACTCTCCGGCTGACACAGACATCCTCCAAAAGGTCTTACTGAGACGGACACCTGGTGTCAAAGTCATGGCCTCAAGCTAAATGCCAAAAAATGCATAGTCATCCCGTTTGGTAAAAACAAAATACGCAAAAATTACCACATAGGTGGCAGCCCCCTTAATACAGAAGATGTAATAAGAGATCTGGGGACCCAGGTAGATAGTAATCTCTCCTTTGACAATCATATTGCCAAAGTAGTTAGGAAATCCTTTTATGTGGCTCATCTAATTACTAAAGGGTTCGCATCTAGAAATAAAGAGGTTATAGTGCCCCTCTACTCGTCACTGATCAGACCCATCATAGAGTACAATGCCCCATTTGGGAAGTACCTCACAAGACACTTCCATCAGCTGGAAAGACCACAAAAGTACCTCACCAAGAGGATTACTGGCTTCAAACATATGTCCTATGCAGCCCAACTGAAAAAACTCTGGCTGTACTCAGTGGTATATCGCTTACTCAGAGGTGATCTCTGCCTGGCTTACAAAGCCATGTCTAACTCAGAATTGATGGACATGCTCGCCGGTACTCAGTGAGGCGCTTTCGCGGCCCCTGATACCCACCACTTCAGATTCACAGGCCTCTACTGAGACCCACTTGGAGTCCGGTATGCCGCGAGATGCTTCAACTGTGGAACCTGTGGATGTCTCTATTTTGGGTGGGTCTGGAGCCGCTGTTCAGGCACCGGCTTCTGAGGGTGTATTCAGGCCTACTGACTTGCATATTAAACTGACGACATCTTCTTCTTTAAGGCCTAAAAGTTGAACTATGCTTAGAAAACTGATGCCTAGACCACATGGTCAGGCCTCTATGCCTAAAAAACAAATGATAAGAATGGCTGAAGACCTTATTACTTTACTCAGGGGAAGCCAACCTTCCCCCTCTGAGATCTAGGACTGAATTTGCTTATGATACTTCTGACCAGGATTCTGAAATTTCTGTTTCCTCTGATGACCAGGATTTACTCTCATCTACCTGTGAGGATTCTGATGCAGAGGACTCTATTCCCTTTGCCCCCCCCCAAAGGATTTCTGTTTTGGTGAAACCCTGCATACTCTTAGGGAGCACTTTCGCTGGGAAAGCCAGGATTACTCTGATTCTAAAAAGAGGCTTAGGGATTTCTTACTACTGCCCCAGCACATGTCTTTAGCTATCCCTCCTGTGCTAGACATTGTTGATGATGCCTTTTCTAAATCTAGGTTGACCCCTGACTCTTTACCTCCTGCTCCCAGAAACCTGATAGATATTACAGGGTTCCTGACTGTCATAAGTTCCTTTTTAAAAATCCTGCTGCGGATCCTGACACCATTTCAGAGGGACCCAAGGGCATCAAGACTATTACTGCCAAAAATCCTACCCCCTCAGACAGAGACTCCAGAGTGCGAGATTGATGGGGTAAGAAAGTATACACTTCTGCAACTTTGGCCATTAGGGCCTTAAACTGCCAATTTCATATGTTAAAGTATTAGCAGCATATCATTGGAAACAGAAAATGATGTTGATTCCTGACTGTGCTGAAAATAAGGATTTACAGGATTTAATGCATTCTGCTGAACAGGTTGGAAAGCATACTTTGCAATGTGGTTTTGATTCACTAGAGGCATCTTGCCAAGGCTGCTGTCACTGGATCTGTACTTAGAAGGCATGCTTGGCTTAAGGGGCATTCTTTGCCAGATCATGCTAAAGCTAAATTGCTGGATGCTCCCTTAAATCACGATCGCCTGTTTAACAACAAAGTAGAAGTTTTTCTTAAAAAGATGGAGGAAAAAGCTAAATCTATGCAAACCGTTAAAGATTTCCTACAAGTACAACCTCCGAGATTTAGTAGGCATTGGCCCTCTAAGAATTGGTCTTTTCCTGCCTCTTCCAGGCCTTCTCAGTCCAAACCCAGAACCAGCAGAACACACAGGCTTCAGTCCCAGGGTACGCACAGGACTAAACAATGGGGGCTCCCACTTCCAAATCAGGGAGTAGTAAGACTCCTCCCTATGGTAAACTGTCTCAATGACTTTATTTTAAACTTCCAAGCACTTCTCAACTGACTGCTCCTTTAGGGAGAAAGATTGCTCTGTAGGCAAAAAACTGGGAACTCATTATCCAGGACAAATGGGTGTTAAATATAGTCTCCCAAGGTTACAGATTTCACTTCCACACGTTACCAACCCCAAACAGTTGGCCAGATCTACCCCCAAATCAGTGGGGAGAGTCTCAAAAGCAAGTACTCTCTCTCTTCAGCATAAAGGCTATTCAAACTGTACCAGAAGAGGAAAAGGGACAAGGTTTCTACTCAAGAATAATCCTGGTACCCAGAAAAGACAACTCTTAGTGTCCTATCCTGGACCTTTCCATACTAAACACCTTTTTGGTGATTTCAAAATTCAAGATACTAACTCTTCACCAGTTACTTCCTCTGCTAGGCAAAGACGCCTGGTTGGCAACACTGGATTTAAAAGAAGCCTACCTGCACATCCCAATCAGGGAATCTTGCAGAAGATACTTATGGTTCAAAGCAGGCTACATGCACTATCAGTTCTCTGCACTGCCCTTTGGCTTATCTACTGCACCCAGGGTATTCACAAAGTGCCTAGCTCCAGTCATTGCATTTTGCAGGCAAAGAAAAATTCAAATATACCCATAACTGGACGATTGTCTAATTCAGGCAGAAAGCCAGGACATACTTTTGAATCATCTGGCATTTGTACAAAAGGTGCTAATTTGTCTGGGGTAGACCATAAACGAAAAGAAATCACATCTGGTACTCTGTCAACAAATTATATTCCTGGGAACAAGCTTGAACACAACTTCCCAGATGGCTTTCCTCATGCCAGAGAAACATTCATTTGACAACTTACTTCAAACTAATGGCCACCAAAACCCTGCTATCTGCAAGGCAAATACTGCAAGCCTTTGGGGTTCATGGCCTTCTGCATTCTAATAATTCCATATGCAAGACTGCATATGAGGAAACTACAATGGTATCTAAAAAGCCTATGGTGTCAACATTCTCAGGATCTAGAAGCAATGATCCCTATCATACCTTGCCCTCAGTTAGAGTTCCTCTTTTTGGCAGAGACCTGCCACCTAAGCAAGGGATTACCATTCACTCTACCCCCTGCCGCCCAAACCCTAACAACAGACGCATCACACTTGCATGGGAGGCTCACATGGCAGGGAGGTGCATTCAGGGCAAATAGAAGCCAAGTCAAATGCACCTGCATAGCAATCAAAAGGAAATGTTAGCTGTACAGAATGCTCTGACAGCCTTCAAGGACCACATTCTTCCAGGACAAGTAATGGTAAGGACGGGCAACGCCACCGTTATGTGGTGCATAAGCAGGGGGGGGTGCCCTTTCTTACCCCTTCTGCAGACTATCCATGGCTCTGTGAAACACAGCCTTGAGCTACCAAGTGCATCTACAGGCTCAATTCCTGCCAGGAAAAATAAATACACTGGCAGACGAACTCAGCAGAAATCTCATGGACCCACACGAGTGGAAACTGGAACCAAAGATTTTCAACATGTTGATAAACAAATGGGGGAGCCCAGATATAGACCTGTTTGCCTCCCCCCAGAATTACCATTTAGACAAATTCTGCACAAGGACTCCCCACAAACAAGCTTGGAAAGTGGATGCTCTGTCCTTCAGCTGGAAAAATCTATCAGTTTATGCCTTTCCTCCTCAGACTCTCCTCTCCAAAGTACTACTAAAGATCAAAAAGGACAAACCAAGGACGATACTGATTGCACCAGACTGGCCACGCCAACACTGGTACCCCCTGTTGCGCAGTGTGTCACTGCTGACTCCATGGCACCTGCCTCAGGCCTTTACCCTGCTGTCACAGCAGAAGAGCCAGATTCTACACCCTCAGCTTCAAACCCTGACCCTAGCAGCCTAGCTAATTTCCTAATCTCTGCATTACCATCCCTCAGTAAACAAGTATTGGATGTCATTTTGGAGGCAAGGAGGCCTAGTACTAGAAAATCTTATGCTGAAAAATGGAAAAGATTCTGCGCCTGGAACCAAACTCAAGGGATGGACACAGCAGTGCCCTATTTACCTCAAAGTCTTCAATACTTAACTGAGATGCTTCACAAGGGCCTTTCTTTTTCCTCCATCAAAATTCACGCCTCAGCCATTTCAGCTCATTACAACACAGAACCACCCCTCTTCTCTCATCCACTGCTCAAGCAGATCCTCAGAGGGGCCAAAAACTTAAGACCACTCAGGAGAGCCCCAACCCCAGCCTGGTACCTTAACTTTGTATTGGAAAAACTCACTCTTCCTCCTTTTAAGCCAGCTGCAAGTGCAGAGTTAAAATTTATTTCTTGGAAAACAGCCTTCCTTTTAGCAATTACTTCAACAAGAAGGTTATCTGAACTACAGGCCGTTATGGCAGTGGAGCCTTTCATCATCTTTCATGTGGACAGGGTGTCCCTCAGGACCAATCCCTCCTTCATGCCCAAGGTGGTATCCAGTGTGGCTCTTAATCAGTCTGTTCATTTGCCAACCTTCTTTTCTAATCCACAGAGTAAAAGGGAAAGGATCCTGCACTCCTTAGATGTGCACAGACAACGTAGATTTTACTTGGACAGGACTAAACCTCAAAGGAAATATGAACAACTGCTGGTGGCATTTGCTTCAGGGGCAGAGGGGAAGGCTATTTCAAAGCAAACTATTTCTAAATGGATAGGCCATTGCATTCATTTCTGCTATAAGCACCATGGAAAACATATCCCACAGAGGATTAGACCCCATTCAACCAGGGCTGCATCTACCTCTACAGCCTTTCTCAGAGCTGTACCTACCTGGGACATCCTAGAAGCTGCTACCTGGAGTTCTGTACATACTTTCATCAAGCATTACCATTTACCAATTTTCTCTAAATCTAGAGCTGGCTTTGCCACTGCAGTCTTGCAGGGCCTTATAGCTGGTCCTAATGCTATCTAAATGCCTCCTCCCATTCTTAGCTTTGGGAATCTACCCAAATGTGATGACTGCAACAGTGAAACACAAAGAACATAGTTCAGTTGTGTACACTTACCATAAATGTAGATGCTCGAGTGTATTCACTGTTGCAGTCCTGATTACCCTCCCTCCAGCCCCCTGACTTCTTTTGGCTATACCTTTACTCTCCTTTGCTATGCTTAAAAGTTTTTTGGTGTATTCGCTTTTTTGTTGGAGGTGTAACCTTGTGTGTGTGTGTGTGTGTGTGTGTGTGTGTGTGTGTGTGTGTGTGTGTGTATATATATATATATATATATATATATATTTAATTGCTTCCCATTAGGGGGCAACTGACATCTGGGGCAAGAAAAACTGATGTAATGGCATCTGCTGCATGCTTTATACCGCTGACTACCTGACATCATGGAAGATGAGACAGCAACCGACGCAGGACCCAAGACTTTGATTATCAGGCCAACTGAGGGCTACTACAAGCAGATAACCCAAATGTGATGACTGCAACAGTGAATACACTCGAACATCTACATTTATGGTTAGTGTGCACAACTGTGCTTTCTGCAGTCTCGAGGTGTAGTCTAACCCTGCTCCATTCGCCTTGCTACTCTCAGCTCATTCCGCTCCCCTACCCTGCCCTCATTTCCCACCTGCCACCACTACCTCTGCATTTAATCTAACCCCAGATCACCTGACCACATCCTCCACCAATCAAAGACCTCTCATACACACCCCCTAACAAACGTCTACCTTAAAAAGGTACATAGTATCTGCTTGCCATGCAGTCACACTCCCACCCATATTTGAACCCCAAAACCACTAAGACCCAACCACTACTCCCTCATAAAATACCATTAATCCTAGGATTTATCTTCCTAACTTTCACATACCTAACAAGCATCACATCATTATATACAAGCACATCACTAGAAAACACATCATTCCACATAAATCTTTCTCAGATATACACTCACATTTTCTTTCCTATCTCTTCTACATTATTTAATGACAGCTTAATCCTACACATTCATAAGTCTCACATAACACCATCTTACACTAGAAAAACATCATTTAGATCCAACATAGACTTATTGCACACAATTAAAAACATACTGTTTATCACTAAAAATCTACTTATATTTGGAGACATACATCCAAACCCTGGACCACAAAACTTTCTACTCTCTGCTAGGCAAATCTCTGACCCATTGATTCTGAATGTCAACATCAGAAGTATCTCTAACAAACTTTCCAACCTACACATTTATAGCTCACTGTTCCCCTGTCATGTAACCATTACAGAGACGTGGCTAAAACCTAGTACCCAAAATTACATTCTCCCACCAGGATATAATATCCTAAGACTGGATAGAGTGGGCAAAAAGGGAGGTGTAGTTGCTATCCTCTACAAAAATACCAATCAACATCAAACCTCTACAAGCCCCCATACCTAAATTTAAAAATCTCAGAAACCTTAGGTTCAGCCCTAAGCATAAATGACACAAAATCTATCATCATTCTCTGCTGTTATATTCCCCCTGGTAATAACTCTCCCATCAGTGAAGAAATGTTAGAGTGAGCCACAGATAATCTCCCCCAAGAAACGATCTTACTAGGTGACCTGAACACTGATTGGTCAGCCTGTACCTCTAACAACCCCACTAACCATATTAATCTTTACAGTTTTGCCCAACTTATTCAGAAACCCACTAGAGTAGACAAAAAAACCTCACAAACAGTCTATTCCAGAATGGACACTAGTTAACTGCCCCAAACAAAACTATCAGACGGGATGCCTTCCTGATGGTCTTAGTGACCATTTCCCCATCTTCCTTCTGCGAAAACGTACCAATATAGCCAAACCCATTGTTTTTAGATAAGTCAGAGTCGATTGTAAACTAAATATACAAGTTTGTTTGTGTCTTTCGGCTTTTCCCGGTTAGGGGTCGCCAAAGCGGAACTCCGGTCCGCTAATGATTGGCAGTTGATTTTTACGTACCGGCTTGCCAGGCCTGACGCACAAACTTCAACGAAGGTATGACCATTCACGCATGTCTCCACGCAGAAGATGCTCTAGCTGAGAATCGAACCGAACAGCGTCTTACTGTGAGGCGACAATGCTACCGCAGCACCACAACCGCGGATATATACAAGTACTAAACAGTATTCTAAAACCTAGTAACTGGAAACCATTACTAACCCTAAAGTTAAACCAAGCCATTGACTACTTCAACAATATTCTCATCAATATCCTTGATAGACTCACACCAATTAGAAAAATAAGAGCCATGGCAAACTATGCACCATGGCTAACTAAGGAAACTAGAGCCCTTCTAAAGTCAGTGGATAAGGCTTGGAAAATTTGGAAGAAATACAATACAAGCCTAGCCAAACAAAGTTACCTACAACTTAGAAATCAGGCCAAGAGACAAACTAAACTTAATAGACAAAATTACTTCCTCAGTATCCAACACAAATATTTAAAAGATCCCCAGGCAAAACTACCACTACCACTCCCACTCCATGAATGACAACAAGGACATTGCCTCCCAATTCAATCACCACTTCACAGAATCCATCTTAACACTATCCTCCCAACTATCCAAAAACAGCCCTACATATAACCCATCCAAATGCTCTGGCAACATCCCATCCTTTACGCTTTCACCCGTTCCCCCCTCAACAATTAAAAAACACCTCCTAAACCTGAAACCCACCACCCCTGCCACTGACAAGTCCACGAGCCAACATCCTAAAAATAGCTGCTGAATCCTTATCCTACCATGTTTCTATTCTTATCAATCGCTCCATACAAGAAGCATATGTCCCACAGCTATTGAAGGTGTCATACATTATTCCACTACATAAAGGCGGAAACTGTTACGAATACTCAAATAATCACCCCATTGCCATTCTGTCCCCCCTTATCTAAAATACTAGAGAAATGTATACATTCTCAGGTAACACAGTTCCTAAACTCACACCATCTCCTCTCTCCCACATAGCATGGCTTCCAGCAACACCATAGCACAACCACCGCTCTGCTGTCTTTCACCAATCTGATCAGCCAACATAGAAATAATAATAACTTTGCATCTGCAATATTTCTAGACCTCTACAAAGCATTTGACATGGTTTCACATTTCTTACTACTAAACACCCTGACAACAGTATCCTTTGCCCCTTCCGCTATAGCCTGGTTTAAAAGCTATCTGTCAAGTAGCCACTTATTCTTTGAGTGTGTTCTAAGTAAGTTTCTAAGGTGAGAAGAGTTAGTGGCAGAAATCAGAGCAGGAGGGAGATTATTCCAGGTTCTAGCTATGGAGTGGGAGAACAGTGTTTTTCCTGCAATACTGTCCAATGGCAAAGTGTACTATCCCCCTTACTCCCAACTAGGCTCCATATTAGGCCCACTTCTTTTCTCCATGTTTACCAAAAATCTCCATATCACCACACAGCATGTTTCACTTATACAATATGCTGACGATTCAACTTTTATCTGTTCAGCTCCATCACTTCCCACCCTACAACAACTCACCCAGGAATCCTTTAGCTCTGGGGAAAGTTGGATCACTCAGATCCAACTTATCCTAAACCCTAATAAAACCAAATTACTACTTTTCACCCCCAACAAAACCATTTCCACCCCTCTATCCTTCAATATCTCCTCCAAAAACGGCACTATTATCTCTCTCTCTGACCATACCAAACTCCTAGGTGTTGAAATTGATACATTTTTGTATTACCATTTTAGTCCCTTCCCACATATCCTTAGCTGCCATAACAGAAATCTTTTAATCCATACTTATAAATACTTCAGCTTAACATGTCCCCATAAATATGGGTAATGATAAACCATTCCATGTGTGGTTACATAATTTACGGCTATAAACTTTGTGCGTCTTCATTAATTTTATATCCTGAAAAGACTTGAAACTGTCTCAAAATGTTCCACAACACTGATATGTCATTTTCTGGCTTTATCAAGCACAAAATAATAACATTGCAAATAAAGCCAACTTTTCTTGATTACCTTACCAATTATATTTGAGTCCCTTATTTTCTTTGCTGGTGGCTTTAAATATAAAGCAAATAACAAAGGGGAAAGAGAAAACCCCTGCATGGTTTCTCTGTTCAGACACAGCTTATCTGAAAGGAACCCTCTCACTTTAATTCTTTTCTTGCCTCTGATCATTTATACTGCCTTCTAATTAACCTTATTTTTGCATCAGGGAATGCAGTTGCTTCCAATGCCCTACTCATAAAATCCCAGCTTACTCTGTCAAATGCTTTCTCTGCATCAAGACCCAGCAAAAACAGAGGAATTTTCTTACATTCTACTTCCCTCTGCATTATCATTGTTATATTAATGTTGTCAAATGTTTACCTCCCCTCCAGGAAACCATACTGATACATATCTTTCAGTTTTGGCAACACCATTGTCATTCTTTTAGCTAGTATAGACATAAACAATTTGTAATCGTTTAAAATTGAAAAAGATCTATGTCAAGCTGGGTCTGAAGGGTCTTTGCAATCTTTAAGTAACACAGCCACCACAGCTTTCTTCATAGATGTTGGTGCTTCCCCTCCTTTTAAAATACTGTTAAACAAAATCTTCCAGATCTTTATCACATTCTTTCTTCCTAATTTTCAAACTTCCAGAGGAATACCATCTGTTCCTAGAGACTTTCTTGAAGATTGATTATGCATCAGTATTTTTATTTCATCACTTCCTATCTTAACTGTTAGTTGTTGAGCCTCATGTCCCTCTGACCTTGGGCATAATTAAGTCTTCCATAAATATTTCCATTTGTTCTTTTTCTTGATTTCCACATCCCTGCTTTAAATAACTTTTCATAAAATTACAGAAATATCTCTAAGACCTCTACAGGATCTCTGGTTATTTTTCTTGTTACAGCTTCCCTAAGGTTCATGTCAACCCTTTCAACATTCTGTTGGCTAAATCGTTATACTAACATTTTTTGTGCTCTGGAGTTATCAAAAAATAGTTGCTTAGCTGCAGTCTTTCTAAACTCATGCATATTATCCAGATACTCCCTTATTTTCTCTTTGTCAGCCTATCTAAATAATTTCTCTTGCTTCATAACTACATCTCTATTTTATTTCAACCCTATTTTCAAACTCCCATTTCCATTTTATCCAAGTCACTAGCTACAACTTCTGAAGATATTTATGTCTTCCCTAATAACTTTTGAATAATTTTCACTACCAATTCCTTAAATTCCTCTTTTTAAGGGGTAGGTGGGAAAGCAGCAGTGTTTTATTTTTTACTTTTATTACCCTGCATTTTATGTTATTTTTTTATTGGTGTATGATCAGAAATAATTATTGGATGTGTGTTGAAGTTTTCAATTAAATGCACATGTTCCTGTGAAATCCCTGATCCATCACTATTGCAAATCAAGTTGTGGTCCCACCTATAAAAAAATCCCTTCTTAAAGTTGATTATTTCTCCCCAAATCTTCTTAAGATCCATAATAGCAATTTTTGGTGGATTTAAATACGTGCCATTGTAATCATCCTTTTTTGCTAATAGTCCCTTACTACCATAAATGTACCATTTTTGTCTTTTTTTCCTCTTCTGTCCTCTGCGGGCTGAATATCCCTTCTGAAATCCTTTCTTTGTCAAATTTGGTGCTCATTTATTTCCAAACATGACTCCTGCAGCATTATTGTTTGCAGTCTGCATTTCTTAATATAATTAAATATTGTTTTCTTTTATACCTGTAATGTCATTCGCATTCCAACATAATATGGACAGCATAACCATCATGATAAAAAGCTGCTGTTCCCACCTATTATACATGACAGTTTTTTGAATGTGTATCTCCAGTTTTTGTGCTACATACATATATTAATGTTAGGCAGGCTGATCTTTTGTATAGTTGTTTTTTCTCATCTCCATTTGAATCAATGTCACATTTTTCAAGATTTTTTGTTTTAATGAAAACCTTCGAACAAAAAAGTAGATTCAAAACACCCACATCCCTTATTAACTTGAAACAAACAAAAGTGTGTACATCTTCAAAACATGAAGTTTAACCCTCCAGAAGAGAACAGTTGCCCCAAATTGGCGGCTACACCTACAGACAGTATCTAACCTAATATTAAGGTTTCCCATGCTAAAGTAAATGCTACAGGCTGTGCTCCCACTTACGTTGATTACTGTCTGTTCTTTTTTATTTCTTTTCCCCTTGAGATATGAAAAACAGCTTGCATGCTTTCAGAAAATATTAACTTTCCACCTAAGAAAAAGTGCACTGTCTTTAAATAATAGTAAGTTGTACTCTGTTCTATTAACTGCATTAAATTATTAAGGCTGCGAGGGAGGTTGTAAACTCTTATTCACCTCCCATAATTTCAGTTATGCCATTACTTGCCACTGTACTTTTAAATTTTGCATTTCTCTCAGCAAAGAATACTGAGAGTTCTCAAGATTAATTGATTGCACCTGCAGACAGCTTGTCTCCATGGACATGTATTTGGCAATGTGCTTTTGTAAGTTTCACTCAGAAAAGAATGCACAGCTGCCCTCAGCGGCAGACATCTCGACTCCACTGAACATTTGCTAGTGGAAAACAGGCAAACAACATCCTTGCAGTTGCAAGAAACGTAGCATTCTCATGGCTTTCATCATTTTGTCTTATTTTTACAGCCTACATGTTTACAAAAACATCTGTTTACATCTTAAGCCAAAGAGACTAATCTAGACATTCAGCCTTGTAAAATAAAGAGAGAAAATATCCTAATTCTGCATATAAAGTAATCTGTGAATTTTACACCCTGCCCCCAACCCAGCAGCCCAGGGTCACAACATATCAACATTAAACTTGCTTTTGTGCAGCATTTTTTATCTTTTGTTAAGCCATAAAACCTACATTTCCTACAACTAAAAAATAATTGTTTGTTAATATCTTTAATGCATACAACAGTCATTAAAAAGCTCCCCTTCATTTAAAATACGTCTGACTACACACTGCACAAAACAATTTTACTGTGTATAATTTATGTCATGAAAAGTTTATACAAATATTAATAAGAACAAACATTGCTTTACTTATAGTTTTCACCCTTTTAGTGTACTCCTAAATATTAATGATATAAAGTGGGGTATATGTTTTACAACCCACCAACAAGTTTAACAAAGTCACCATAAGTCAATGTTTTTCAGCCAATTTTTCTTGCAAAACCATTTTTCACAAATGTAAGATGCTATATAGTCTTCCATTTATTCACTAATTTCAGAATTGCTGGTCTTACTTTTCATCTCCATCACTCAACACCATACTCTTGTTCAAGTCCAAGGTACTGCTGATTCTTCTAGTGAACTCCTATGCTTTTTTGTGTCTCTCTCAAGCATTTTCCTTTGAAACATTGGAAGAGATTTCACTGGCAAAGTCTCTATATGAACCTTACTGTCAGAAGAATGAAAAGCAGAGTCCCCTTCTGCTTGTTGACTCACTTTTCTTTGGAGAAACATTTTTTATTTCCTCCTTAGCCTGTTCTGCATCAAAAAATTAGTTTAATCCTCCAAGAAAAAACACTTTGAAGATAGCTGGATACAGGAGCTTGACTCTCATACCTACCTTTCAACATTCTCTGATTGCTTTGATAAATTGGCTTCTCTTCTGCTTGGTGTACAGTGAGTAATCATTTTCTCCAAACACACTGCTATCTCTGTGCCATGATCAACTCTTTCTGCTTGTATGATTGCAACTTTACTAATATAGGTCTTGGCTGCTTTCTCGTGGCCATGTTTGGAGCATATACTTGATGTGCCCATTCAGTTAAATTCTGCTGCAGAACACCAGTCAAGTTGCTTATTTGTACTTTCATAAAATTAATACAGTCTGTTCCTTGCAGATTCTCTCATACAGTAGAAAATTTCAGGATCAGATGTTGCCATTTTAATTCGTTCCCCAACAGATGGGTCTTGGATCTGACCTCAGATCCAACTTGGATGTTTACACTAGATTCATGGATCCAACTCGAGCTGCTCCCTTTATCCACAATGCCCCACCATTCTGACATACCTCAGATCTCATTTGCCACATCATTCGGATGTGGATTTTCTGTTCTCAAGTTAGGAGGTTAAATTGGAATCTTTATATCCTTATTTTTTTATTTTTTTATGTGTAATATATCATCTTCCTTCCATTGCCTTAATTACAGACTTTTCTTAATGTTCAAACCCTTTTCTAATATTTTAAACTTTTTTTCTAGTTGGGCCTTTCTACCCTTGCAAGGCTATTTTTCAAAACACTGTTGTTGGTATTCTATCTCTTCCTTTTTCTGTCTGTCCTCCCTTAGGGTACTACTAAAATACCATTATAAGTATTTTTTCTGTGTTTTTCTGTTTTTTTTTTTTTAACTCTCTCTCATTTTGTTTTTGATATGGCTGACAAGCCTAATTCTGATATCCACAAGGAGTGTATTTACTGTTTGGATGCTGCCCATCTAGAAGGTGACTGCTCCATTTTATCAGGATTCAACTCCTGTGTGTTAAGTGACAGGAGAAGCAAGTTGGTCTTAAAAGGCATACTACCTTCTTCCTCTGCTTCTGTTTCAGCTGGAGATCAAACTCCATCCAGTAAAACTGATAAAGGGAAGCATGATTCATGGCGCCAAAAGAAAAAGAGTCCAGGAAACAGTCCCCTGACCGTTCTCATTGTTTGGCTGTGATTCCTGAGCTGCCAGCTAAAGTTTCTTAGAAACTGGATCTGGCATCAACCTCAGATCCTACATCTCCAAGCAACAAATCTTTTCAGATCTGATCTCCACATTTCTCCCTGGATTTAATATCTGCTCAGCTCCATTCTCCTTTCTTACAAGAGAGACACAGAGGAAACCCTGCAGACCACATTGTACTAGTTCATCCCTTAGTTCTTCCACGGGTTTTTCTGAGGCAGAGGTGGGTAACATGATGAGGACATTTCTCAGGATTCAGATCCATATAGGGTTAATGCCTTCTCCATCTCCCATCGAATCCATGAACCTGCCCTCTTCTCAACCTGATGATTAGATGTCGATTTTCATTTCTTCCTCAACTAATATACCTCAAATCTCATTTGCCACCTCAGAGTACAGATGTGGTCACTGGTTCTGCTCTTGAGCTATTAAATTAAAGTCTTTCTAAATTTTCAAGTACTAGTGTACTATACAGTTTACCATTGTCAGTAGTTTCCCTTCTGTACTTTTAGCACATCTGTTTAATACCATTGCTGGTATTTTCCTCTTAAAACTTTCTCCCTTTTCTTTTTCCCTTTAAAAAAAATGGACATTCCATAAGATACCTACGCTTCCTGCTGCCCTTTGGTCTCGCCACAGTCCCCAGGGTGTTTTCCAAGTGTATGGCAGGAGTGGCAGATCACTTGAGACTGCAGGAATTCTGAGTGTTTCAGTATCTAGATTCGCTCATCACCGCTCCGACCAGACATCAGTCGATCCAAGCTCAGGATTATGTACTTCAGTTTTGCTCCCACCTGAGCATTTCAATAAGTAACAACAACCAACACAGACATTGGAATTCATAAGTAACGCATTCAATATGATCACACAAACAGCATCTCTCCCTTTGTCTTGAGTTTAGACTATTCAATTCTAGGTCAGAAAAATCATCCAAAATTCAACCCTCTCGGCTTGTTTAATACTTTGAGCTTTAGGATCTACGTCAGCAGCAGTCATTTTAGTTCCATTGTCAAATCACCACATGAGAATTCTTCAGTGGACATTATCAAATTAGTGGTCTGTTCTTCACTACCTGCTCTCCACTCAGATAAAATAACTCTGGTCTGCAAAAAATATCTCCTATGGCAGATACACTCCAAATGCAAGAAGTCACCCCTTTGTTCTTCCCCATCCAAGGTCATAGTAACCATGGACACCTTTCAGATGGCATGGGGGGCACTTTCTGGGAAGGACAGTCCTAGGCCTATGGTTCCCCCAAGAGGCCAACATGCCTGTCAGTGTCCTGGAAATGAGAGCTGTCCTAGCATTGCAGGCCTTCCAAGACACTCTCCCACTGGGATTATCACAAATCAAAGAGATAACATGTCAGTGGTCTGGTACATTAGCAAACAAGGGGAAACTAAATCCTATCCACTGTGTAGAGAAGCTTTGAGAGTGTGGCAATAGGCAGTCTCATCCTGTCGATTTCTGATAATTCACATTCCTGGGAAATCCACATGTTTGCAGGCAAGCTGAGCAGGTCTTTCCTAATGCCTTATGAGTGGTCTCTCGACACTAACGTGGAGGAGAAAATATTTCATTGATGGGGTCAACTGTGCTGTGACCTTTTCCCATACCCTGTCAACAAGTGCAGCAGGTTCTTTGCCCTCAACCCCCTCGTAGTGGATTCACCAACAAAAGCTGTATTTCACTATTGGCCCTCTGATGTTCTTTATTGCTATCCTCCTTTACCCCTGTCCCTAAACTTCTTCAGAAAGCATGTCAGTTGAAGAGCACAGTAATCCTCATTGCTCTTTATAGGCCTCGACATGTATGGTTTCCTGATACGTTTCTGTTAACGGGGCAGCAGTCGTCGCCAAACATAAATGTTGCTGCAAAATGTCCACGGAAAAGTACCTCAAATGTTATCGTAATTACATGTTCACATTTTCAACAAATGTTCCTATTGTTCAAAGGCCTTTGTCCCCATTTTTAATTCACATTGTCACCAGATGTTCCTATTTTTGAAAGGCCTTTGTCCCCATTGTCATTGTGTGCAGGTTCACAGATATGCCTCACAGCATTAAAAATGTTAACACACTGACCCTTAAAAATCAGCAGATGGATGGAAAGAGGATCACTTCGTGTTTCTTTTCACAATATAACATCTGTGATTTACACCCTGTTTATGAAGTCACAGGGAATCTTTGTAAAACTGTCTCTGAGAACCAAGCCAAAATTAAAACCAGAGTATAACAAAGTAAATAGTAGTGGCTTGCAATAAACAATCCATACTACTGTGAGAAAAACCCAAAAGAAAAACCAGAACACAACTGCAACATGAGCAGTACTGACTTGTGACTGACAACGAAGACAAAATGAAAACCAGAAAAAAATAAGCTGCTTCCCTATTAATGGAAAAGTACCAGTTTCTCTTCCTGCGGCCTCATCTTATCCATCTGCCATTTCCTCTGGATCCAATTCCAGATCTTCTGTCTTACCAAACAGACTTGATTCACCTAGATATTCAAGGCCTAAAATTAACTGCATGGTTTCTCCAGTTCCGTTGATTTCTAGACAGTCCAGGCTCTCTTCTTTGGTCCATTACATCCTTTTATCATTCCATAAACTTTCCACTAGGAAACTTTATAAAAGTAAATGGAAAAGATTCATAATTTGGTCACAACATAGGTTCATAGGTTGGTACTAGGCTATCGGCCCTAGGGCCTATACAAGCCTGGCCATAACAATTCCCTGGCTATTTCTTCCCACACTGTGTACTTTCCTGGACCCCTGTCTAGCAGGGCGATTGACGTGATCCTCGGGGTGAATTTCCTTTTTCCCATCCAATCATCAAGGTTTTATTTATTTATTTATTTATTTATCATTTGTTGACCGGGAAAGTCCGACTAGGTTCCACAGAGCCTGTTTTCAGCGGAGGCCCGGGGAGAAATGCTCCAGATGCATGTCTTTGGAATGTGGGAGGAAACCGGAGTACCCGGAGGAAACCCACGCGAACACAGGGAGAACATGCAAACTCCACACAGAAGGCACCCCAGCCGAGAATCGAACCGGAGAACCTCTTGCTGTGAGGTGACAATGTTAACCACTGCACCACTGTGCCGCCCGAGGTTCCTTTTGAAGAGGGCCAAAGAGGCGCTCTGCTTGACATGTATGGGCAGTCTATTCCAGAGTCTGGGGAGTCTCTGGGTCAGGAACCTATCCCTCCAGCATGTTTTGTTTATTGTGATGACAGGGTTTAGATCCCTGGAGCGTGTGGCTCTGAGGGATTGGGATTTCTTTAAGTGTAGCATGTCCAACAGCTCTGGGTTTGACATGGCCTTGTATGTTACGCAGAGATCACCTCGGAGTAGACGATATGCGACAGAGTATAGCTAGAGTTTTTAAGATGGTCAGCGTAGGGCATCTGCTTTAGGCCTGTGATTCTTTTAGTTCAAAGACATATAGATCCTTTTTCCTCTCCTATAGCTGAAGTTCTGGAATTTCTGGTCTCAATTTTCAATGAAGGTGCTACCTCTTCTACTATTAAAGTAGAATTAACTGCCGTCTCAAATTATCGTGAGGGAGTAAATAATTATCTGTAGTGTCTTGCAAACTTTGTAGAGCTTTTATAAGAGAAACTTTTCTCCTTAGACCTCCTGTTGAAGATCCTATTGTCCCTTGGGATCTAAATGTAGTTTTGCAAGCTTAACACAGTCCCCATTTGAGCCTTCAGCCAAAACAGAGATAAAATTTCTGACCTGGAAAACTGTCTTTTTAGTAGCTATTACATCTGCCAGAAGAGTTTCAGAATTATAGGCCTTGTCTTCTAAACCTCCTTATTTAATTTTTCATAAAGCTAGAGTAGTCTTGATAACGAATCCTTCCTTTCTTCTTAAGGTGGTGTCAGAATCCACTATCAGTCAAACTATAAATCTGCCAGTTTTCTATCCAATTTTTCTAACAGAGGAGAGTATATGCTACACCTATTGGATGTTCACAGACAATTACATTTTATTTACATAGAACAAAATATTTTAGAAAAACAGAACAGTTGTTTATATCCTTTTCAGCTTCAAAATTGGGTAGGTCAGTCTCTAAAGTAACATTAGCTGGTTGACTGATTTTATTATCCTTGTTTAAAATACATTGGGCATGTGATTACCCAAACTTCCAAAAGCACATTCCACAAAATCCATGGCTGCTACTTGAGTTTTTTTTTTTGTCTAGATCTTCTCTATCTGATATTTGTGCAGATGCAACTTGAGCTAATCCTCATACATTTATTGCTCATTACAAATTAGATCTGGTCTCTAGGAGCAGAGCAGCATTTGGTTCAGTGGTTCTCAGGAATATCCTTCCTTAGAGTCCTCCCAGAGTTTAGGTAGCTGGGGACTCTGCCTCAAGAGTTGAAGAATGAGTGAAAATTGACAACGTCAGAAAAAGAATGTATATACTCACCATAACATTCCATCTGTGTTGTCCGTTTTCATTTTTCCTTAGCTACCCTCCCACCAACCCCCTCCTTACTGTCTTTTGGAAGGTTCGAGGATGCTAAAGGAACTTAGTTCCTTTGTTTGAGTCCCGAAGTTGTGCATGCTATCTTAGTAATGTATTCATTATTAACAATCTACAGATTTAGAAGCAGCAAACAAGATCTGAGGTACGTGAGGACTAGGGCATTATGGAAAAGGGAGGAGCTCAAGAACTTTCACGAATCACGAGCTGGTAAAAGTAGTCGAGTCAAATCTGAACCCCAAGAACTGAGGAAGAATGAAGATGGACAACACAGATGGAACGTTGTGGTGAGTACACGACTTCTTTTTCTGTCTCCTTCTCTGATCTAACCAGTGGTATCAGAGCTCTCGGATCTGAGATCTTTGAGAATGTCTTTGTCGGATCAAAAGACAGGCCATTCTTCCACTGTGACCATGCCGCTGAGTCACCCTCATTCCGATCTCTTCTTAGCAAGATTACGCTTGGAGCCGAAGTGTCAGTTCTGGTTCCAGGGGGGTTGGGATTGACTCTGAAGCTACTGGAGTCATCCTTGCCTCTTGGCATCTTGATATTGGATGGTTCAGCTCTGACTCATTCTTTGAGGTAGAAATCTATGAGGATTCCTACATCAAGTTCAGTACAGGAAGCTTCACCACTGGTGCAACTTGGCTGTTGTTTCTCCTGGACCTTCTGCCTTTAATATAGTGGAGAAGGCTTTCTCTGTACCCAGAGAGAGGACATCTGTACCCTCATTGGATCCAATTCTTCTTCCTCCATTCAGCTTAAGCTGTGAACCCTCTCACGTCTATTCCACTGGGGCAGCAACCCCTTACTAGCCTTCAGATAGTCCTCATTCAGTACTCTCCACCCACTTCTGATACTATACCAGACCATCCCACTGATGAGGTCACTAGGAAGAGGACATGCAAAAGGTAACACCTAGATTCCTGTCAGGAATCTATCACTGAAGACATGGACTTCGATGAGGTTGAGGGTTCCCTCAGATCTCCACCTAATAATGTCTCCTCTGTAGAGATCCTGGAGCTTCTTAAACAGAAAGGTGGATGGTCTACCAATGCCCCTTCCCAAGAGGAGTCGGTGTTCCTAGAAACTTTCAGGGCTGACCCGGCTACGTCTTGGGTGGTCCCTGTGGCTGATGAGTTGATTGACCTTGTCTCACACTGAGCAGGGAAGAAGCCAGATACTAAGGAACCCATAATTAAGAGGCCAGATACGTTTTTAACTCCACCTACAGATAGGGCCCTCTGGAGCAAGGGATTCCCAATAGATGCCATGGTGGTGGCGGTAGCCACTAAGATGGAGCTTATTGAGCAGATTTCATCTGGCCATCCCTCTAATAGAGAGTCCAGGGCCTTGGACAGGTATGGCAAGCACATTTATGCCTTGGTGACCTTTGCTCTTCAGCCACTGAATTATTTGGCACACTTTACCATATTACAAAGGGATTTGACGAAGAAGCTTTCCAAATCTCTTTCTGGGTCCATGTCTGTGGAGAACCAGAAAAAAGTTTCATCACAACTATTTCACCTTTCAGTCTATTACCAACACTTCCATGAGGCTGATCTGTCATGTAGCCAAGTATACTTCTAGGGCTGCGGGTTCAAGTATTGCAGTTAGGAGGCACACCTGGATGAACCTGAGTGAATAACGTCTTCGATCATCAATGCTCCTTTTTATGGATCATCATTGTTTGGCCCCAAAGTTAAGGAAACAATCTCCAGAAGTGAGCAAGACAGAAAGACCCTTTCTGCTGTTGGGATCTGTTTTTTTATTAACTCCACAGAAGTCCTTCTCCAGGAATCAATGAGGTGGTAAAAAGATGTGGTTTCTCAAATCCCAAGGGCCTTTCAGGACTCGCAAGGAAATAGTTCTTCCCAAGGCGGGACTTTAATGGAAGACACCATCCTCATGGCAAGGATAACCCGCAGAACCAGGGCTTCAGAGATACCTTCTCTGAAAAGCCCTACCAGCATTCCTGAAGGATTGCTGTACCCTGGAAGCAGTTGAGGTGCTTATTTCTGCACCTAAAAGCCTAGGCATCCATCACAAAAACACGTGGGTGCAGAAAATTATATACATAGGTTATACATAGGTTATTTCATACCATTTCCCCAAATTCCTCCAACAAACATGAAAAATATCCCAGATGTTCCACCCAATCAGAGAGTGAAACAGCAACCCTGGAAATTGTAAATCTGCTAGAAAAAAAGAGTAATCCAGAAATTCCCACCAGACCATTAAAGATCCGGAACTTGCTCAAGATTTTTTTTAGTGCCAAAGAAGAAGGGGGACTTGACTAACTCTGGATCTCAGCCAACTAAACCAATATGTATAATACTCAAAGTTCTAGATGGTCACAGTTCAGTCCATTTTGCCTCTACTCTAATAGAATGATTGTATGTGTACAGTAGATCTGCAGGATGCATACTGTCATATCAACATGAATAGGCACTCCAGGAGGCACTTGCACTTTGGCAGTCAGCCAGTCATTACCAGTTCAGAGCACTGTCCTTTGGCCTCACCACAGCCCCTGGTTGTTCACCAATTGCTTGGTGGTGGTAGCAGCTGACCGGGACTGCTGGTATTCCATATTTTTCCATACCTAGATGACTAGCCCCTGACCACCCCATTCAGGCATCTGCTAATTCAAGCAAGGGATTACATGCTCCAGTTATGTCATCACGTAGGCATCACTGTCAATTACACAAGTCACAACATAAGCATACTCAAACTCTGGAATTCATAGGTGCTTGTCTAGAAATGATCAACCAGACAGCTTCAGTTCCTCTAATAGGAGTTCATACTCTAAGATTACAGCTCATGAAAGTGATCACCTATTCTTACTCTACAGCAAGGCTGGTCCTCCAAGTCGTAGGATCAATGGCAGCAGTAGTAACTCTAGTTCCGTTAGCCAGATATCGTATGCGAGTCCTGCAGTGGACGCTTTCAGTATAGTGGTCTATTCTTCAGCATCCGTCAAGCACTCCAGTGAAGATTTACAGAGTTTGCAAGGAATGTCTTCTTTGGTGGATTCATTCAGAAAGTTTTTCAGTTAGCCCCTTTATTTTACCACAACCAGTAGCCACAGTAACCATGGACATCTCTCAAATTGGATGGGGTGGGGCATTTCTTGAGAAGGACAAGGTATGTGGTCCCCAGAAGAGGCCAGTTTGTACATCAATGTCTTGAAAGTGAGAGCAGTCTTACTAGTGTTGCAACTTTTCAAGATGGTCTTCACTCAGGGATGATTGCAATACAAATAGACAACATGTCAGTAGTCTGTTATATCAACAAACAGGGGGGAAACTGGATCTTACCCATTGTGTTGAGAGGTAAAGAGAGTGTGGCAATGGGTGATCTCTTCCGGTCACCTACTTATGGCAGTGTACATAGCAGGGAAAACCAAAGTGCCAGTAAACAGTCTAAGCAGGTCCCTTTTGATGCCTCACAATTGATTTCTCAATCAAAGAGTGGCAGGAAAGATCTTTCATCAAAGAGGCCAGCTATGCTCCAATCTTTTTGCTTCTCCCCTCAACAATAAGTGCAGCAGGTTCTCCTCCATGGTCCCCTCCACAAGGGAAGTCACCAAGAGATGCTGTAGTCTACATTTGGCCCTCTGGTCTCCTTTATGCTGGGTCTATATTATGTGATTGAAGGACGTATTCATTGAATGCCTTTTCATTGACACATAAACAGCAAAGTCAAAAAACTCCAAATGGCCACTTCAGTGAATTTTTCCCAGGAGAAAAAAACGCTTGGCCGTCGTAGGGAATTTGCCCTTTTCTCCACTGTAGTGTGATCTCGAGGTTGGTATATTTAGTTAGGGGGTGTGGGGGCAAAGCTCCCCACTTCACAGGGTCTGAGAGATTGTTTGGTTGGCCAAGCAGATGTTCTTCGTGTTTCACTGTTGCAGTGATTACATTTGGGTAATCCTGCTGGCAGTGAATACACTCGAACATCTACATTTATGGTAAGTGTACACAACTGTACTTTTTTTCCCCCTGGGAAAAAATTCACTGAAGTGGCCGTTCGGAGTTTTGTGACTTCACTATTTATGTCTCAATGAAAAGCCGTTCGATGAATACGTCTTTCAGTCAGGTAATGTAGACCCCCTTAACCCCATTCCCAAATTTCTACAGAAAGCATCCCCTTTGAAGAGCACAGTCATTCTCATTGTTCCCTTTTGGCCTCATCTGGTTTTGGTTCCCCTTCCTCAGAGCTCATCTTCTGTATACACCTTGGATACTGGAGCCACATCCACACCTTCTGATCTGATGTTGTCCTTTTCATTCTTCCTCACTGATGGATTACGGATCTGACCCTCGGATCCAACTTGGCCACACTTTCAAGACTAAGAACCTAGTCTCGAGCTCCTCCCTGTACCCATAATGCACTAGACCATCCCCACCTCCTCAGATCCCATTTGCCGCCTTCCAGCTAAGATGCAGATCCCTGGTCTTGAGCGAAAGATAATTGTTTTTTCATTGTATTTAGAAAAACCTTTTTGTAAACTTTTAACGATAACTTTATAGTCTCTTTTCAGTATTCTGTGAGCTTATTTTTTTCCTCTCTCGAACTTCTGTGATTCTTCTCAGCTTTATTAGTTTGCTGGTGTTAGGGTGATTACCGCCTCTCTTGCTTCTCTTCTATCCCTTGTGTGTATATATATATATATATATATATATATATATATATATATATATATATGTGTGTGTGTGTGTGTGTGTGTGTGTGCAGTACATATATATGTATATAAAAAAAAAAAAACATTAAAAATGAATGTAGTTAAGAAGCTGCTTCTTGTTTTATTAGTAGTTAAATAGAATGTTTTTTTGTGCTTGTTCCTGCTGATAGCTGTGTGCGTTTTTCTGCTTCATAATCTCCGAAAAACATTTTGGGTCTAAAAGATGCATTTCTTGTGGGCACGAGATCCCAAACTTTGTTGCCCACAAGAAGTGTGTCTGTTGCCTAGGCCCCAAGCATTTAAGGTCAGCCTGCAAAATCTGTGCTATTTTTAATCCCTGGACATTTTCGGATCAACGAAACAAGCTGATCCTAAAAGATTTGCTGCCTGCCTCTTCTTCCTCTTGCCTTGAGCTCAAACCCCCTCTAAGTCACTAGGTTCGGATGAGTCCAGGAAGAGGTCTATGATTGAAGTCTTCCCACTGTTCCACGGAACCTCCTCAGAAGCAGGCTAATCATCGGATCCAACTTCTTCAGATCCGAGATCAACTTCTCTGTCAGATTCACAGTCTTTCACTGATCCGAAAGATATTACCCACTGTTCAGATCCACAGACAGCTTTGGATCCAATGGGGGTTATTGCTATAGGCTCTTCTCCCCTTCCTGTGGCTCCAGCTTCGGATCCTAAGTCTTCAGATCTGACAGGATTTGGACATCAGAAAGTGTATAAAGGCCAGTCTCTCCAACTCTACCAGAAAGGTTGTTTTATACATCTTCCAAGCACTCCAGACCCACCTCATCAGGTTCGTCCAGATCTTCTAGGAGCTTGACAGAGGCAGATATGGACAGGATGATGCAGAGATTCCTCAAAACTCGGATCCAGATGGAGGTCTTGCCAACTCTGGCCCCTCTTGGATCTTTGAGTGCTCCTTTCCAGTCTGTTTAGTTTCCTCCTCCGATCCAATCCTCGTTTTCGGAGATCCAGGATCCAAGTTAACCAAGAGTGTCAGTGCTGGATCCGAGGAAGGCTCCACCTTCGACACCTATGGTAACCCTGACTAGCCCTGCTCAAACTTAATTGGATCAGAGTGGGTCTCGTATCCAAGAGGTCAGCATCGGGTCTGGGGGGTTGGATTCAGCTCCAACTCTCTCTGATCCATCCCTTCCCCTTGGTGCCTCAGCCCTCGACAGTTCAGGTCTGATTCTGTCTGATTAATGGGATCATAAGAAATTATTAGGTTAATAGCCCTAGGGCCCTTAGAAGCCTAGCCAACTTCTTCCCTTATTTCCATTGATTCAGGGTTGGCCTCACCCTCTCTTCCTCAGTTGCCTTAACTCTGAGGGAGATGGGGGGGTTCCCCAGGGCTGTTGCTTCCCAGATTGTCAAAAGGGCTTTCTGTTTGCATATAGAGGTCTGTCCTCTCACATTTCAGATCCTTCCCTCTATTCTTCATCAGGTCCAGGTTTTGAGTCCTTCATTCCTGTCCTGTGTCAGCCTACCCCAGGAAGCCTCCAAGTTCATCCCCTGGGGGAAGTTCCCCTTTTTTCTGACACACCTCCTGAACATCCCACAGAGGAGGTTCTGCCAAAGAAGACATGCAAAAGGAGACATACGGACTCCCAGATGGAGTCCCTCACTGAAGACACCAACTTTAAAGAGGGAGAAGGATCCCCTAGATCACCTCCTTTGGGACATCTTAGAAATCCTTAGAAAGGTGGCTGGTCTGTCCAACCTCCTCCTGAAGAGTTGGTGTTCTTGGAGGCATTTGGGTGGGCCCATCTACCTCTTGGGTGACCCCCCCCCCCACCCCCGGCAGACAAACTTATTGACCTAGTTTCCCACTGGACCTGGAAGGAACCATATGCCGTTGAGCCCATCCCCAAGCATCTGGATAGATTTCCAGTCCACCAGACAGAACAAATTGGAGCAAGGGTGTCCTAGTTGATGACATTGTGGTGGCAGCAGCCACAAAAAAGCAGCTAGCCAGGCAGAACTGCTATGTATAGCTGTACTTCCATATACTCTTTCATGGTATTTTGGATCCATTTCATTTTGGGTATTTTTTTTTCTTGAAGTCCACGTATTAAACATAAAAACAGGGATCCTGTGCAGGTTTTAAAAGGCCCTCCTAAATAAAAAGATGGTACTTTAAGAACCTCCTGATAGATGTTTTATTGGCAGGGTAGTAGGCCTACCTAATTTCTTGTATATTTCAATGAAATTGGAATTTCCAGGAGAGAAGGAGATCTGTATAATCAAATTGAACTCACATGCAGTGCTTCTTTCTTTAACTTTTCAGGAGAGTCTACTTAAACCCTCACATAGATGTACTATAAACAAATGTATTTTTTAGTTATTTGTCCAACCATTTTGCAGTTTTATTTGAAGTTTTTGTTACTCTTTGTTTCTGTATTTTCTTTTTTTTTTTGTATTTTTTTTTAATTGTTATTAGTATTACTGTTATTTTTAATGTAAAGTGCTTAGTCACTTAAATATTGAAATAAACTGAAATAGCTAAGTAATATCAAGGAGAAAGAATGCTCTGCTTTTGACATGAAATGCTTTACACTGGGCTTTGGATTGGTAGATGGCTCCCTAGTACAAGTGGAAGACCCTGTCTGAAAAATTATTTATGATTGAAAAAGGTGAATTTTGAAACTTGCTGTTAACAAAAGTAAAGGATTTTTTTAGACTTCCAGCCCTCTGACATATGTTGGAGGCGGCATCCCCTATATCACTATTATTGAACATATATTGTGAAATTGCTGTACATCGTAGAAGGGAGGGGTTACTCTGGGGTGCCATGACCTCAGTAAATATTGTCCCACATTCATTTCTTTATTTTTGTTAGACATTTGAGTGGGCTGGTACAAGAACCTTTTCAGCCACAATCCAAGCCAAAAGGCAGTCACAACAGAAACAAGAGTTCACTGAAAGATTTACAAACAATTATTCTAAGTAACTGGACCTTTATACATTTAAATGTTCATGCCTTGATGATGTCTCTCATCTAAGTGTGAAATATACAATAGTAGCATACACAGAATGAAACAGTTCCAACAATGACAGTAGTCTGTGGATTTAAGCTATAACAGTTGGTAGAAGTTAATCTTTCCCAGACAGTCATTAAATCCAGATACATTTTGCAGTAACTAGCATTTTTGGGGCAAAGTGTGCCTTCAACTTTTTCAACAAAGATTTTCTGTAGCTATAATTTCATTGGGAAGAAAATTCCAGATGGCATGTGCAAATTTGTGAAAAGATCTTTCGCAAGTAGTTAGTGAACGTTAGGCCCTGTTTAATGTGAGTGAGACTGTAGCTGGATTTGTGCACAGTAAGGATTTTAGCCAGGGCTGGGCAGTACTTACAAGTGAGAGTACTGAATAACAAATTAACTCTTGCAGTAGTGGGTAGCCATTTAGCTTTATAAATACTGCTGCAGTGGTGCAAGAGTTTTATTTTTCATAGTCAAGAGAATAGTAGTGTTTTGTCCAGAGAGAGAGAGGTAGTAATGGGGATAGAGTATTAAGTCTTTGAGATTAGGACATCTATAGCTATAGAACACCTGGCATCTGTTGTAAAGAGATGAGAGCAATTGTACTCAGTTTAAAGTTGTTGCAAGACTTTTGATGTTATCAACTGAACATGGTTCTGGAAGGAAAAGGTATTATCTAGTCAAAGTTCAAATTCAAAATATTTTTGATGTGTAAAGGAAAAGGATTAAAACTCCAACTGGATCTGAGTTGGTGTTTGTGGATGCAGTCGGTAGTCGTCTTCGTGTTCTGAAAAACATAGCTTTGGATTTTGTATTACTAATTTACAGTTTGTAATTAAAAAAGGGAGACAATTCACATTCACTCTATTAATGGACCATACTTCATTAATATGATTACATCAACAACAGGAAGGAAACACAAAGATCTGTAGGTAGTCCTTACACTTCAAATTCACACAGCTGCACGTTTATCATAGGCAGGGCTCAGCTTACAACACTGCTTATGACACACACCTGTCCAGTGGGGATGAAACCCACACTTTCAGTCTAGGGAGGAGGTCAGTTATGGCATAGCATGGTGGTTCTCACCATTTGGAAGAGTGCAAGTAACTCTAAAACTGTGTAAAACGTGTAAATAAAATATAGCAGTTTTATAAAGAACTCATTGCAGGTGATGTATATAGCAGTGATATACAGAGTTCATTGTAGATAGACTGATGTTTCTTTATATAGTAGTGTTTCTGTTAAGCTGTACATGTTCCTTGAAGAACAGATAGCTGTCTAGCAGCATTACTGAAAGCACATGTATTTAATGTGCTAGTGACTGTAATATAAACAAAGGGCTTAGATACCCAGCTAGAAATCATTTGCCTTTTTATAGATAGGGATTTAGTGTCCAGAGCATTGGCTGCAAGAAACAGAGAATCAACTATAGTGAAGAAAGTCACAGAAAAACAAGCTGGAAACTGTTCCAGAGAGAGGGATCCGTAGAGCTTTACTAACAGAGTCCGTTTCCCAGCTGTATAAGGTGGAATATAAGGCTGAATTACAGTTACTTCCTGTGCTTTGGATAAATCACAAGAATCCGTTTTTGCTTGGAAAAGACTTCATTTTGATTTTGTTTCTATTAGATAAACTGCATTTATATAAGACTGGTGGTCTTTAATTTCCAGATATGTACATATTTTACACAACCCAAACTGGCACCAAGGCAGAGATGGAATGAGTCCAGTCTGTCCCCTAGATGGCCAGGGTTTAATTAGTAGTCCAAGCACTATAGTAGAGAGTCAGAGAGGGGTTTAAGTGAGTGGCCTGTGCTGGCTAGTGCATCTTTATGTTGGGGAAGAGCATGCCACATACTGCTTTTGGACTACATCATCTTGTAGGGGCAAAGACTAGAAGTGCTTTCCATACCAGCAAGCAGGGATGCAGGATTGTGAATGCAGCCAAAGAGTGCTTGCAGTGTATTGGAGTTTTGTTGATGTGAGCATTGTGCAATCCATACTGAGGCTTGGCATATCAAGTGTTGCATAGAGCTTGCCAACCAACAGAGAGGGTAATTTGGAACACCTAAAATCTTCTAGCATCCTTCAGGGCAATGTTCAGTTCTTTACAGCTCTTACATATCCATTGTCTGCATCCTCTGATGCCTGGGTTGGGCTGTGTGTGAATTGGTGAATCAGGGGAAACAATGATCAGTGGTCATTGTTGGTGGCGGGAATTCAGCAGAACTGTTGAAAGTTATTCCTATTCCTTACAATATACTTAATAATTTTCCATGTTACGTTTGCATATACATTTAACTAGCTTTAATTGTAACAGATTTTCTGTCTTGTCTGTTTTTTTCAGCATTGTTACAGATTATGGCTGCAGCTGAGGCTGGGCGTGATGTTGCATACTTTACTTTTGGTGATTCCATACTGATGACAGACATATATGAAATACACAAAGGTCTCACAGACAGGAAGTTTACTGTTGGTAAGTAAATTCCTTTATCTTTGATGTCAGCATAATACTTTTGTTTGCAATGTCTAACTTAGGATTCTACACAGTTTTTCCCTTTCATTAAGTTGTTTATTTAAATCAAAACACTGTAAAATGTATGAACAAATTGGACACAAAATCAGTAAACTTGGACGATTATATTATTTAAAAGTGAATTTCCACAATTGATGAAAGAGTAATTTCCTTAGAAATGGTGCACTGAAAGTAAAGTACTGCTTTTATTTTAATTCTAAATGCATTGTTTCACTTGCAGCCTCCATTTCCTGATAAGACCTGTTGTGTCAGGCACAGGACACCAGAAGCTTTTCAGCATGACCCAGGGACCCACTAATGGTCTGTTAGGTTAGTACAAGGATCTTGAAGGGGCCTAGCATAAACCCTGCATTACAGAAGTGAAATGATTATGTCATGCAATACCAGTCAATAGCCTGGCCACAGAATTCAGGCTCTGTTACATGGGCAGAGGTCACCATCAAGAAGCTTTAGGAAGGCTTTAAAGTAGTTCACACAAGATGAAACAAGTACATAAGTGACCAAATCTTTATTAGGTGTTAAGTATTTGATTCAGGCAGTGTAATGTATACTGTCGCTTATTGAGTGATGCATTTCATCTAGTACCACACCAAGATTATACACCCTGCCCATGAACTTATTCTCATAGTAAATTGTGAGAGCGGGACTTGAAGCATTGAAAGGTTTGGCAATTGCTTGCACTATCTCTGTTTCAGTTTTAGTAGGGGGAAATCTCAAACATCTTAGTCATCTTATAAGAATGTCTCCCAAGTAGCCTTCCACTGTTGTTGTCTGATAAATTAGAGCATCATCTGTGTAAAGCAGGTAACACAGCCATCTCCTTTTAATGGCAAGTCCAGGTGTTTACATATCTGCAGGGTTGGAATCTTGCTGTGTGCCACACTACATAAAATTAATACCAGCCCATCCATGGTCGAGTGACGTTAAAGACATGCAGGGAGGTGCGTGCGTGAATGAGTTTGCCTTGTTTGAAGGTTGCGCATCAGGTGGGCAACTCGACACCGTAAAAAACCACTGCCAATCATTAGCGGACCAGAGTTCTGTTGTGGCGACCCCTAACCGGGAAAAGCCAAAAGACTTTATTTTACCCCCTGGGTGTGACCTGAGAAGTGGAGACAGACTTTTCAAGGACTGTTGCATAAAGTCTACAGTGACTGCCCATGCTATTACCCAGAATCCCTGCCACATTATCAGATGAGGAACAGAGATTGAGAACCAAGACAAAATACAGTAGCTAATCAGTTAACACTGGAATGTCTGGTTCTGGATAGATATCCCTATGGAAGTATTGCCCCTGCTGCCACAGGATGTTTGGATGGAGTGAAGGGACATGAATGATGCCACATGGCACAAGAATATACAGGGACCACACAGGAGATTTCTTAATTTCTTTCTGTCCAAGCAGTATTTCTTGTTGAAAATGTTGTCATTTGGTCTCTTTTCAGCATCCACAGTGTTTTCCAAGATGGCAGTCATGATGGCTAGTGTCTTGCAAGAGAATGCTCTCCTTATGTTCCCCTGCCTGGATGACTGACTTATGGTAGCACTATTGATTCCTCTGATAAAGTCTTTAAGGTTCAGACAAAAGCGCTTTTTCCTTGCACCAGATAAAGTTTTCAACACAATTACTCTTGATTTGTCTTTATTTATAAAATGCAAAATGTTATCTTTGATCCCAATGCAATGGATTGCCTTTCTAGACCCAGAGTTGAACACACTGCCATGATAGTTGTTCCTGCCCTTGAAAAATGGTCAAGAAGTCATTATTTATTTTATTATATTTCTTTATTTATTTCACATTCGTGTACCAGGCAAGTCCAACCGGGATCACATCGCATTTTTGGCTGAGGCCCAGGGAGAAAAGTTCCTTATTGACATAATATGGGTACACATAAGTAAGCTTATTAAAGAGCCTAATACAGAAGAATGACACATTGCCAAGTAAAAAAATCAGCTTCAACTTGAATTACCATGTGAACTTATGCACATGTACTGCAAATATTTGGACAGCTATAACAAGCTGAAAAAGAACATTGTCAACAGATAGAGTATTTACAAGTTACAATTATTAGAAATGACATTAAACACACCGAGTTCACTCCTTGGAACAGAGATGGCTAGATAATATAGCCTGGGCAAAAATATATTTGATCTTTATCTAAAGAATAGATTTTACCAATTCCTTCTCTCTGAACATTGTCAAAGTATGCTGGTGGTAGAAAGAGGGAGGGGCTAGTTCAGTCTGGAGCAGTGAAGGAGCAGAATCAGGTTTTATTTGGATAGTGTTTTAGTAGTAGTATGAAGTTGGAGAGGTTAGAGGTACATCTAATTTGCAGAGGGATGAAATTACATTTTTCAGCAAGAGAGTATTGGGTAGAGAATTTGGCCGTAGAATTTGTGGGGTTTATATATGCTGAGAAGATGTTGTTCGTTAGATTGAAGTAGTCTAATAAGGTGAATAGGAGTGGGTGTAATAACAGGGCAGTAATCGACTTTGTGAATAATGTTATTTGTAGTGATAAACTGTATATAATCTAAGTGTTGAGGCAGTTCAGTCCATTTCAAAGCCTTAATGGCAGTCCAGTAGTAGCTGTGGTATTGTTTGTTAGTGGCAAATTTTGTAACCTTGCAACTGCATGCCTACAGCTTATTTTTAACAGTAGCATGAAGGTTGGTTAGGTTGAGGGCACCATATAAGAGAGATGGGAGAAGGTGGGTAGTGGCAAGAGTGGTTTTGGTGGTGTTGCTAAGGAAGTTTGTATGCCTTTAGAGCATTCCTAATTTCTGATGTGTCTGTTTTTTTATGTTATTTTGAGCATGCAGGTCAAATTTAGTTTTGTTTATTGAAAAGATTTTGAAATTTGCTTTCTCAGGCTTGTAGGATTTGGGGAAACATAGCAATAACTTTTTTTTTTCTTTAGGGTTGAGTAGATAATGGACAGTATGGAGTTACTTTTCAACTGAGGAAGAGACTTCTTGTGTGATATGGAGGAGATGAGGGAACTTATTAGATGCAGATGTAAGTGCAGAATCATCAGCATGTTGCATCAGCGATGCTGGACCTATGGAAGTGTAGACGTTATTGATAAAGATATTAAAGAGGAGGGGACCAAGAATAGAGCCTTGGGGGTACACCAGTGAAGACTTGCAGGTATTGTGAGAGAGTGTTCTGCCATTTCACAGACCGTTAAATAGCTGTTGAACCTTAGTAATGAAGAAGGGGTTAGTCCAAGCTGAGAAAATTTATACAGGAGTTTAAGGTAAGAAACTGTATTGAAAGCTTTTGACAGGTCAAGAAATAAGGAGGAAACAAGTTTGCCTGAGTCCCTGTATTCGTTTAAGGTGTCAGTGAATGATAGTAGGGCAGTAGTTGTACTGTGTCCTTGACGGAAGCCATGTTGGGTTAGAGACATTCTTGTAGAACATGGTGGAGGACTTGCTTATGAATGCATCTTTCAAGAATGTTTGAGAGAGGAGATAATATTGCAATAGGCTAGAAGTTACAGATGTCAGCCAAGATGCCCACTTTTTAAAGAGGTATAATATAGGATTTTTTCCATAGTGAGGTTACATAGAATTCAGATATCAATCTCTTGATAAGGACAGAGACTGGGCATGCTATGGCATCAGCAGCTATCTTTAGGTATTCATGTGGGAGGTTGTCAGCTGCAGTGAAGCAAGGTTTGGGTTTAAGCAGAAGTTTTTTTATCATTGATGTGATGTGGAGACAGTTCCTAACTGGAAGATGATAGCAACGGATGTAGAGGAGAAATTAGGTTCAGATGGGGATACATGGGGGAAGTGTAAAGGAAGTGGTAGTGGATATGGTGTATGGAGATTGTTGGTTTTAGTCTAAACTGTCTTTTGCTGTATTACTAGGATTGGGTGTTATTGAGGGGGTGGTAGAAACACTGGGTGAGGTGAATAGTTTTTAGTTAGGGAGATAATGCCTTACATGAAGTGAGTATTGATTAAGGTTGCAGTTTTTAGTGGAGAGCTATTTTTTTTTTTGAGCCTGGATGTTACAGGTTATGTATTGATGTCCAGTAATTTTGGGGTTCATTTTTGTGGTGAAGTTGTAAATGGTAGGATTTTTTTTCCTAGATTCCGCAATTCTGTGTAAAGTTGCAGGTTACTGGGAGTTTTAAGTTTAAGCCATTCTTTCCAAACTGTGTTTCTGTTAGACATTGTGGCGTTTGGGTAATGAGCCATGGAGAGAGGTTAATTTTCACTCTTTTGGCAGAGTGGGGCTTGGTTGTTTAAAGTATTTAAGAATAAGGTATTAAAAGTAGGGTTGCCAGCTTTCTTTGTGGCTAAACCCACTAAAGGTCTGCATGCCCATCACCACCCCCGCCCCATTCCACCCCTCTCCCACCCATGCCCCACCCATTTTGTGACCTCATCATGACATGGGGCAGCCCTCTTTTCTATTCTGGATGCCTGCTTTTAGATTTGGATTTTAATTTAAAATATTTATTTCAAATTTTATAGCATAAACTACTGATACACATATGCCAAACAAAGCAATACAGTCTCACAATAAAAACAGAATTGCTTCTCCTCTTTACCATACCACCTCCTTCTTTTACTCTTAATATGCTTTTGTGAAGCCTTGGTGTGCCTGCCTATCTATACAGGACTGAACCATCAATCACAGAAAAGGGGTAGTACACAAAGCTACAAAGCTCATACCAATATAAATAAAATAAAATAATGCAGATCAAAAAAAAAAAGGTTAATGAAGAATTATCCTCAATTATCCTATATACATACAGAATAAACAGCACACATGCAAAGAAAAAAAGGCTACAGAGCTATGTCTGTGATGCAAAAGGTAATGACATACATTGAGTTTCAGGCTTTATACTCTTCAAAAAAATAATGCTAATTCAAAACCTGTTACTATATCAACTTTCTGTTACTATATCAACTTTCTAAGTAAAGTTTGTAAAAGACACATCCAGCACACTTCTTGGTCACAATCATTTGAACTTCAAAGCCATATGATGCAAATGGAAATGGACCTATTGCAGCAGCACACCACAGAGTGTGGTGCAGCCATCATAATAGTATCCCTTGTGGAGGTGACTACTTGGGACATTCTTGACCAATGTAATGGAACACACATACAAGGAATTGATTACATTTTGTGTCAGAACAATACAATGACAAATGGACATAGTCTTAACATTAATTATAATAATCAAGTCTGTTCATCAAATGGGAATGAGCACTGCATTTACACAATCTGTCAAAGTCTAGATGATAAACAAGGCAGTTACTGTCACTGAGGTCACATCTGGAAAGCTTTCCTTTAATATACAGTGCATTCTGAAAATGTTGCCTTTAAATGCTGGCTTTTGCGCGTGATGACATCGACAGCGCGCAGTATAATTAAAAAAAAAAAAAAAAAACAAAAAGTCGGTTTTGAATGAAATTTCTAACCGGACAACTTTTCAAAAAACCGGACAGTCCGGTCAAAAACCGGACATCTGGCAACCCTAATTAAAAGTATTGACTGCCTCGTTTCAAATTATTGATGAAAGAGTCTGTATTAAATTTAGATAAGGTTTCTGTTTTTTATAAATTGGTGATTGTTAGGTTGGTGAATATTTCTATGTGTATAAGCTGGAAGTCAGAACAGTGGCATCTTGGCTGAGGAAGTAATGCACAGTTCAGGCTCTGATCGTGCTAAAGTTTGTGGGCCTGATGTCAGTTATGGTACCATTTGCATGTTTTAAGATGCTGGTGTTGCAGTTGACTGTGAGGTGTTAATGACTGCATGGACCTCGTATGTTTCTGGATCTTCTCTTTATGTTTGACTCAAATCTTTGAGCTTTTGAGTTGAGAACAACCCCCTTCCAGCCTCTTGATGGGCCTCTGTGTCATGGACATGTGAACCTCTTGTATGTTCTGATGATAGATGGTTTGCTGGGAGGAAAGGGAGCACAATTTAGCTCCCATATAGTGCTTGGGCTGTGGTCCCCTTGGAGAGGGAATACTGTATCAGTCATATAGAGCTGCTGACAGCCTTCCAGGATGGAAAAACTGATTCATTGTCTGCTACTCAGTAACTTATTTATTTGGGCTGTTCTGTAACTTCTAACAAAGCAGCAGGGCATATAGTTATACCCTCTGTGCTGAAAGTGGATGCTTGTTGGCCATAAAGCAGAGATGGAAACATCATTGTCTTAGCAATTCATATTCCATGTGAAATTAATACACTGGGAAACTCTTGGAGATGCACCTCCTGCCCTTTTCTGCAGTTGCTGTTACAGAGACCAAGTCTGGTTTAAATATTCCAGAAATGGGGCACTCCAGAAGTTGGCCTTTTTGCCTGTCAGGAGAAAGTCTTCCTCCTCCTGTTGTACATTGTGCAGTAGGGCAAGTTGGAGGTAGATATGTACACATCTACCATTCTGTGACATGAAAGATTCTTGGATGCCTTCCTGCAATTCCTGTTGGTCTCATCCCTCATTTGGAAATTCATAAAAGACCAGCACAAATTCTTTTCACCTTCTGGTAGATGAGAATGCAGCTGTTGAGGTTTTTATCTTCCTTAGTTTGGTAAACTGTCCCAGTCCTAACCAAGGCTGTTCCTCACAGTCAGCCTGATAGCTGGTTCCACCTCAGAGCATGGTTCCTGATGAAAATCTGGTTATCTTACTAGATCTTTCAGCTGTGGTGACAGAAAAGATGGGGCTGTTAGGAAGTTTTCTGCTTAGTAGTTCTGAGACCTTTCTGCTTATTAGTCCTGAACCTCCTTGTGGAGGAGCTTCTTTTCCTGGGTGAAGTATTATCATATTCATATAACACCTCATTTAATCAGTTGGCTGATTATCCTAATGTATATCAGGCACTTGTATTTCTATATGTCTACTTAGGGTCTATATCATACATTCAAACGTTGAATTGTCCGAACGTCGAAACTTCAAACTGGGAAGTTCGAACTTTCAAAATAGCGAAGCCGCAGAACACCAGATTTTTTCCCAGGGAAAACATTTCGTGGGTCGTTTCCTCGGCTTTGATATTTTCTCCACTGTGGTGAGATAATATTGCAATAGGCTAGAAGTTACAGATGTCAGCCAAGATGCCCACTTTTTAAAGAGGTATAATATAGGATTTTTTCCATAGTGAGGTTACATAGAATTCAGATATCAATCTCTTGGTAAGGACAGAGACTGGGCATGCTACGGCATCAGCAGCTATCTTTAGGTATTCATGTGGGAGGTTGTCAGCTGCAGTGAAGCAAGGTTTGGGTTTATTTAAGTGGGGGGGGTGTGGGGGTGAAGCCCCCCCACATCAGAAAGAGTTTGAAGTATTCTGGGGTTTTTTTTGTTTGCTTTGTGCCGGTATATTTAAGTGGGGGGGGGTGGGGGTGAAGCCCCCCCTCATCGGAAAGAGTTTGAAGTATTCTGGGGGTTTTTTTGTTTGCTTTGTGCCGGAACAGCAATTTTTTTTTCCCTGGGGAAAAAAATCACTGTTCTGAGCATTCAAACTTTTTGCATTTCGAAGTTCCGAGTTCAATATTTACATAGTCGAACTTATGACAGTTCGACTATGTGATATAGACCCCGTCTACTTATATGTTTCTTAGCCAGGTAGATGGATTGGTCTGAAGATGATTCTCAAAAGAGCCTATTCCAAAATTGTAACTGTAAAAGGATTTAAAAGATTGTTGACAGTAAAGTAGAAATAACAGTATGCAGCGAATACAGAGTACAGTAAAAAAACAGGCAGTATGCAGAAAGCAGACTGTACAGTAAACAAATGGCAGGGATATGCAAAGTATGCACAGCTGAGCAGATTCTTATTTATTTTAAACATTATTGAGTTTGTATACATGATTGACTTGGGCCTTAGTTATTAGTTCATGAGCAGACTGCATGAATCAACTCTTTTGGGCTTTTATAACCTTCTGTGTGGCATAACTATGACCCAGCAGAAGATGATTAAGCAGGTTTTATGAGAGAGTATTGCACCCCTCTCCTCCTTTGTACTCATTGGTGTCTAAACCTTGTGACTTACAATCTTGCCAAACCTCCATTCAGAGCTGCTAATTTGGTAGCATTGGAGGATTGTTATTAATTTGTGGGAAGACACTTTTGTTTTTTTTTTTCAGGGAGATAATCATCACTTCTCACAAGATGTTTAAGTTTCAGGCCACGGCTTTTAGAGAATTATATTCGATCTTACATAAAGACTGGGTATTCCTTAGGATTTAAACTGGTGTCTGTATATCCATGAAACAGTCCAGTCATCTTTCTACTTTCTTTGAAAGGCAGAACCCAGGGCAGAGAGAGCCCTTCATGCCTTGGATATGCACTGTCAGTGTTGTGGGTTTTTTTTCATAATGTGTGACATTAAGGAGATGGCTGTTCATCTCATTTGCTCTACGAATGAAGGAAAAGAAGAAAATGGTTGATAGCTGCCTAACTCTTTGTTGGCAGATTGCCAAGTGCATAATCTTTTGCATTCAGGTCTTTTGGATGATGCTACCATTAAAGACTGCTTTTCTGGAGGTGTGGGTGCTTCCTATGCTTGAGTCAAGAATGTGTCCACTGCAGGCATTTGCATTTCATCTTGGTCATCACTGCATAACTTCACCAAACATTAGTGTTTCATCCACAACTCCATCTATTCTTCAGGATTCAGCCTTTAAAACTTTGCTCCTTGGGCTGTTCTCCAGCTTCTGCCACCCTGGTGGATTACTGTCTGAAATGTTCTCCATTGATTGGTCCCATCCGAAAAGAAGTCCCTGTGCTGGATATAACATATGCAGTCTTACCTTGTCTGTTGCTCTATGAATGAATGCTGATTGATGGATCACAGATAACCTAAACACCACCTCCATCAGTCATCTGATGATGGATTTGTCTGTAGACTGGGCACATACATACTTCTGTGTTACTTATTATTCATGTATGCGCATCTTTGTTGTTATGTCTTGATTTGCAGTAAATATACTTGCTTGCTAGTAATTGGGGGAAACTGCTGATCACAGATTGTAGGCCATACGTATGCTGTGATTGTATTGTGTCATAACATTTGCTAGCACTAAGCACACCTATTGTCAAGCAGGGCACAAAGTCTCTTTGCCTGACTCCCAGTACTGTCCTGCCATGGGCTCATTACTTGATATATTGTTGAGTTTGTATCATTTCCTATTGGAGTTGGGTAGTGTACTGCTTTCCCCCAAAGGGATTTCTGAGGATTGTGATGTCTTTGTTTCTGGAACTGGCAGGAACAATGAGACCTCTTCCCTATGTAATTATTTTCCAGATAACTCCAGCTTTTGAGAGGACTTCTGTTTAATGAAGTCCTGTGTGAACTGGCCTATAGCTCCTGTGCCTTCTCTCCAGAAGAAACTAAACCAGTATTTGGGGAAGGTTGCATACAGTTATAACATTAAGTTGTCTTTCCCACTGAGCCTGCCCTTAAAGATGCAATTTATGTGTTCTAAGAACATCAGGATTCTACTGTTTATATTCCTGAGAGCTCAGATGCTCTCTAAAACCCCTCAGTGAAATAGTGAAATGGAGTGACATTCTGACAAAGCAGTCTGGGGATGATTTTTGTCTGATGTCTTCATCGAGTATAGGTCTCAGAGACCACCACTTTACCACCAAACAGCTTTGGTCAGGGTGGGTAAGTGTTCTCTGTAGCCATTTTTGGCCTTTTCCTTACATGTCTCATGTATTTCACCGTTCCCAATTTCAGTCCTTCTTTGTGTACTTAGCTTTAGAAAACTTGGCAGTGCTTCCTTATTTGGAAGTCAGAGTCCCTGGAAAAGATTGCTATGACAGCTCTTTTTGTTAGTTTTCATGCAGTCTGCTGTGTTTCTGATATGGTTATGGTAGCAGAAATAAATCTGTACTGAATGACAAGGCATGAATTGTACTCCTTCAACTGTGGGCTGAGGCATGCCATTCTAGATACCCCTTTCTGCTGAAAACCTGCAAAATATGATGCAGGCATTGACCACCTCAAAGGGTCTATGTAACTCTCGAACCAGCTTCTTCCTTCTGAGTCTGCCAAGCTCCACAAGAAGCAAGAGCCATCATGTAAGATGGAGAAGACTCTCAAAGGTCAGCTGGGATTGTCCTCCATTCCCCTACTACATCACCCAGTAGGCAGACCCTACAGGTACTACCAACACAGCATTCATGACTATTCCACAGCACTACCCATTGGAGAACAATACCCCATGTTTTCCCCAGCTTGAAAGACTGTAACCAAGGACCATTGGGTTCTGGTCCTTTTGTCAGGTGGTAGAATTCAGAGTCATTTGGTTTGACAGTTCTTTACTACCAGCTGGTCTAGTAGCATTCCTGAAGGCATCCTAATCACTAATACTCAAAGGTACAGTAGAGATTGTTCCACATTTTAAGAAATGCAGGGATTCTCTTCCCATCTCTTCTTTATTCCAAATGGGACAGCAAGTATTTTTTTAAGCCGCCTTGCATCACTTCACTGAGCATATTGAGTAACATCAAATTCCAGATGTTGAATTTCCAGGGGGTCATTTTCCTGCTCACAGAAATTACTCAGTGTCAGCAGAAAACAGGTTCCTTCACTATTTTTTGCTTTGGCTTCAGTTTTACTATTGAGTGTTGCCATTACCCTTGGCAGACATTGAGCTCATTGTGTTCCCCTGGATATCTTGAGGACTCTGCCTTGGTGGTGCCATCAAGAGACACCCTCACAATGGTATCTATGTAAATCCTTTTGTAGCAGCACTTTCTGATGGACACTGTAAGCTGGAAGACCACCACTCATTCTTGGCCATTATGCACAAATGGTTTGATTCCTGAAGACTTGCTGTCAGTGTAAATGACACTCCAGTGTAAGGCCTATCTGTAAGACAGGCTTACACTGTATTAAGTCTTGTATACCAAGAGCAAGTCATCTAGTATTTGGGCAGGCTTACATTGAGAGCAACTCTTTTGCATTTAGACCCTAGGTGAAACTGTTCTGTTTCCCTTGGAGACTAATTGTTGAAATGTTAGATCTGAAGATGTTTTTCATTTGATCTTCAACCTGTCTGTTCAGATCCAACATCGGATCCAACTCGCCTGTATACCATAGCTCTAGGATATGAAAAATCTGAGCTCCTTCCCTACCCATAATGCCCTGCTCTCCCTTGATCCCTCAGATCTCGTTTGCCAGGTTTTCGAACAGCATCAGGTTTGCGATTGTCTGAGCTCCTTTGCGGTTTAGTGAGTACGTTTTTGATAATTTTCTTCTAAGTTTTTCTGCCTATTGTAGTCCCCCCCCCCCCGTCCTCTTTCATTATCTCTGCATGGATCCATTTATTTACATGGTTCCTTCTGCTTTCTGTCTTTTTTCCTTCTTATGTATTAAAAAAAATGTAAAAGGTTTCTAACTTAGAAACCCCTTTCCTTTACTAAGCTGCTTGTCTTCTGCCTTTAGTATGTCAGATAAATCAACTGGGTTTAAGAAGTGTGCTATGTTTGGGCATAAGATCACTCTTTCAGATGCCCACACTGAGTGTGTTGTTTGCTTAGAGGCCACTCGTTTGGACTCCTCATATGCCATTTGTACTGGTTTCAATCAGCGCGTGCTGATTGATAGAAGGAATAAACTCATCCTTAAGGACCTTTTACCCTCTTCTTACTCCTTTGGGTCTCCTTCCACTTCAGGGGCTCAAACCCACACCAAGAAACACAAGAAGAAGAAATGATCCCTGTTCAGAGCTTCTTCTTTTCCCGGTGAGCCTTTTCATAAGTCTGCCCAAACATTTGATCCTAAGTTCTCAAATCCGAGTGTCTGCGAGGAATCTGCCCAGCTGTAATCTCAGGGGTTCTCTCTGGAGCCGATTTCCTTAAGACCTAAGTCAATATTGTTACTATCCCCTAGACCAGCCTGCAGGCAGACTTCTGTTGCTTCTTCTACCAGGTCCTCCCGGAGCCTTTCTGAAGCTGAGGTTGACAGGATGCTGATGAGGTTTCTGAAGGCACAAATTCAACTGGGGGTTTTGCCTGCTCCATCCTCTGTTGGATCCGGTAGCCACCGGCCTTCCTTTGTTTCCACCTCTCTTTCTCCGATCTGACCCCAGGCTTCATAGTTGTCAGACTCGAGGATCCTGAAAGCTGATACGTCAGAGCCGACTGGTATGATTACCTTGACTCCAACGGTTGCCCTGAGTAGTTTGGCCCCGGCAGTCATGGATCGGAGCAGTTCTTGGAGCTGTAGCGTGGGTGTCGAATCCAAGGATTTGATGTTAGCTGCAAAGTTTTTGAAGCTGTCTTTTCCCCTCTGAGCCTCATCACTTGATAGTTCGGCTCTGACTCCCCTGTCGGATCCAGGAGTGGTGGGGACTTGTAGGGTTTCTCCCCCAACAGCTTAGGCTCTGGCAGAGGTTCCTTCGGATCCCCGGTCACCCTCTGCATTTGAGGTGGTGGAGAGGGTTTTTCTCCACTCCTAGGAGAGCCTTGACTCTCCCTTACTTGGAGCCTGGTCCCTCCTGAGGAGAGTTAGTGCAAGAGTCATTCTTTTTGTCTCCTCCCGGACAGCCTACCCAGAAAAACTTCCAGACTTCTTCCTAACTGGAGCACCCAGAGTCTTCAATACCTTCCAGGAGCACCCCACTGAGGAGGTTCATCGTAAGCATATGTGCAAAAGGAGGCATGTGGATTCCTGCCCGGAATCCCTCACCGAGGACATTACCTTGGATGAAGGGAAAGGATCCCCAAGATCCCCACCTGAAGATGTCTCCTTTGGAGCACATCATGAAAATCCTGCACCAGAAGGGGTGGGTGTTCTGCCCAAAACCATGACCCAGATGAGTCAGTGTTCTTGGAAGCCTTCAGGTCAGGCCCATGTACATCTTGCCCCCCCCCGTGGACCCCTCTCATTGATCTCATCTCCCGCCAGGGATGGAAAGTGACTGACACAGTGACACCTATCCTGAAATTACCAGACAAGATCCTTTGCACCCCATCAGATAGACCTCATTGGACTAAGGGTGTCCCTGTCAATGCCATGGTGGTTGCAGCAGCCACCAAGAAGGAGCTGGCCCAGGAAAGCTGCTCTTTTCACCCTCCTAACAGGGACTATGAAGCAATGGACAGGTTTGGTAAGCAGGTATATGGTTCAGCGACCTTCGCTTTGCAGGAAGTGAACTATTTGGTGCTTGTGACCAGACTACGAAGAGACCCTGTAAAGGAGCTCTTTAGTCCTGCCCCAAGGTCCATGTCTGCCGAGGAACAGAAAAACTTTTCCTCCAGAATGGCCACCCTTCTTTCAGTAGTGAATACGTCTATGAGGCTAATCTCGCATGAGGCAGAGGGTGCCTCACTGGCGGTCGGTTTAGGCATTGCTATTAGGCATCACACCTAGATGTGGCTCTGTGATTTCACGGAACCCTTTAAGGTGTCTTTTACTAATGCGTCTTTGAAGGGATCATCTTTGCTTGGTTCCACAATTAGAGATGCACTCTCTCACAGTGAGAAGGATGGGAAGACTTTGCCACCCCTCAGCTGTCCTTTTCCAGGAACCACCGTGGTGGTAAAAAGTTGTGGTTCCAAAGATCTCAAGGTTCTTTCCAGGAATCACAGGGAAACTTTTCCTCCAGATGCAGAGGAGGAAATGGTGCAAATGGCAGATGTCACCCTTGTGGCAGAGGGGGTTCCATGAACCAGGGGTCTTCAGATTCTTTCTCAGACAAGCCCAGTCAGCAATCCTGAAGGATCCTCATCTCTGGAGGCAGTCAAGGGACGCCTCTCTCTGCACCCAGTAGCCTAGGAAGCCATCACAGATTACCGTTGGGTGTTGATGCATCATATCCAAAGGTTGTCTTACTCTTTTTCCAAAATTCCTCTCCAACCAAGTCCCTCCCTGATGTTCCACCCTGTCAGAGGGATGCTGTGACCTTAGAAATTTCAAAGCTCCTCAGAAAGAGTCATCCAGACCGTCCTCCAAGACATCATCAGATGAGGCTTCTATTCCATATTCTTTTTTTGTGCTCTAGAAAACAGTGGACCTCAGAGACATTCTGAATCTGACAAACCTGAACAAGTCCCTTGCCTATTCAAAGTTCCAAATGGTCACAATTCAGTTAATTTTGCAGTTCCTGCAGAAGGATCACTGGATGTGCTTGGTAGACCTTTAGGATGTGTACTGCCACATAAAAATGAACAGATGCTCCAGAAGGTTTCTCCACTTCGCCTGGGTGCCAATCATTACCAGTTCAGAGTACACCCCTTTGGTCTCATCACAGCCCCCATGATGTTCACCAAATGCATGGCAGTACTGGCAGCTCACCTGACACTGCAAGGATTTAGTGTTTCCTTATCTGGACAATTGGCTCAACACTGCTCCCACCAGGCATTGAATCTTCCAAGCTAGGGATTACTTACTTCAGCTAGCCTCAACCTTGGGCTTCATCACCCTAAAGAAATTGCATCTACATCCAGTGCAGGTGATAGACTTCATCGGAGCTAGTCTGTACACAAGGCATTGCTTAGCTCTTCTCCCCCTGGACAAGTTTTCCACACTTTGACTTCATGTCAAACAGATTCTAGACATTCCTAAGCCTCTAGCTTGTCTTGTTCTGAGAACTTTGGGCTCTATGGCTGCCACTCTAACTCTTGTTCCTGCAGCTCATCTCTACATGAGAGTTCTTCAGTGGACTCTAGCAGTTCAATGGCCCTTCCTTTATTGTCCTCTAAACCATCCAGTCAGACTATCTCGAGTATGCAAGGAATCCCTTCTCTGGCGACTTCAGTCACAGGTTGTAGAACAAGGTCGTCCCTTTATCCTTCCTCCCCCAAAGGCCATGGTGACCATGAATGCCTCCCAGCTTGGGGGGGCATTACCTGGGTCAGATATAGTGACCAATTTGCATGTAAATGTTCTGGATTTGAGAGCAATGCTCCTAGCATTGCAAACCCTTCATACCTCTCTTCCCCTAGGAACCATTGCAATTCAAACAGACAACATGTCCATTGTTTGGTACACCAACAAGCAGGGAGGAACCAAGTCTTACCCCTTATGTAGAGAGACCATGAGGGTGTGGCAATAGGTGGTCTCCTCCAGCCATTCCAGGGAAGTCAAACATTCGAGCAGACAGGCTCAGCAGGACCATTCTGATGCCTCACGAGTGGTCTCTGGAACTTTCAGTGGCAAACATGATCTTCCAAAACTGGGGTCTACCTTCCTGTGATCTCTTCGTGTCTCCTTTCAACCCCAAATGCAGCATGTTTTTTGCCCTGTTCCCTCCACAGGGATAATCACTGAGAGATGCTGTGGACCATGCTTGACCCCTTGGTCTGCTTTATGCTTACTCTCCTCTTTCTGTCATTCCCAAATTTCTTCAGAAAGCTCAGAGGTTGAAGTGCAAAGTAATCCTCATTGTTCCCTTTTGGTCTTGACAAGTGTTGTTTCCCTTCCTTTGGTCTCACCTAGTTTGCCAACCATGGACTCTGGATCCCTTTCCGGACCTTGTGTTCCATCCTTCAGTGTGTTCTCACCCAGCCTGAAATTGACTACTTGGTTGCTCCAGTTCCATTGATGACTAGAAATCTTAGGCTTTCTTCCCAGTTATTGAAATTTTAGTTGCAGCACATAAAGCTTCCACCAGGAAAATATGTAAGTTGAAGAAATTTTCCTTTTGGGCTCACCAAAATCACCTGGATCCTTTTACAGCTCCCATTAATGCTGTTTTAGACTTTTTAACTGTGAAGGTACAATTAGCAGCAATCTTGAACTTTCACATTGGAGAAAATTTATTATCCTTGGCCTCTTCCAAGTTGTGCAAAACTTTCCTTAAGGGCACCTTTTTTCTTCACCCTCCCATTAAGGATCCCACTCCTCCATGGGACTTTACCATGGTCTTCAAGCGTTGGTTGTGCCTCTGTTTGAACCAGCCATGACTTCAGCTGAAAGAGTGTCTGAACTTCAAGCATTATCTATTAAGCCATCCTACTTGATCTTCCACAAGAATAGAGTGACGTTGCATACCTACCCAAAGTTGCATCTGATGCTAACATTAACTAGGTCATCAATCTCCCAGTTTTTTCTCCAGTTTCCAAAACAAAGGGGAATAATACAAACTCCATATGCAAGATGTACATAGGCAATTATGTTTTTATTTGGATAGGACTAAACACTTCAGAAAAGTCTGACCAGCTATTTGTTTCATATTCAAAGACTAATTTTGGGAAACCATTTTCCAAAGTAACTCTGGCTAATTGGCTTACAAGTTGCATTTCACTGGTTTACTCCATTAGAGGAATACCCTTACCTGTACCCATCAAAGCCCATTCTACTAGGTCAGTATCCACTTCCGCTGTTTTCTGGTCTAGAGTTCCTATTGATATTTGCTCTGTGGCTGCTTGGTCAAATTCACATAGTTTTATATCGTATTACAAACTGGACATTGTTTCCAAGAACAAGGCCTCCTTTTTTTCTGCTGTGCTCCGGAATATCCTTCCATAATGGCCTCCCAAGAGTTATGTAGCTGGGGACTCTGTCTCACAGTTGAAGATCAAATAAAAACAACAACTTCAGATGAAGAAGTTATATGCTTACCATAACATTTTGAGTTGTTGCTTTTTCATTTTTCTTCAACCTTCCCTCCCTCCACCCCCCTTCCAAATTATTATTTTTTTGGAGACCTGACTGATATTGTTGTGGACATCCCTGTATCTGTTTGAGCTCCTGAAATATTCTTTGTTCTATTTTATTCAGGGACATGTTTTTTTTTACCTTGTATGATGAACAATAGTTACCTTGTGAGCAGCAAACTCTGTCAGAGGGATGAAGGGAGATCAGATGATTATGGGTAGGGGAGGAGCTTAGATTTTTCAGATCCTAAAGCTGTGGTATAGGGCTGAGTTGGATCTGAACCCACAGGTTGAAGACAAATGAAAAAGCAACAATTCAGATGGAATGTTATTGTAAGTACATAACTTCTTTTTATCGTGCATGAACTTAAATTAATCTACAGGTGCATGATTATAAGAAGTGATCCAGCTTTTGGGGGTGACTTTACTTCCAGTAGTTAGAGGTGTCTGTTTCTTGCAATGTGTAGACTTGCGAAACTTAAAGATAATACTTGATGACTTGTCCAGTTGTAGTTTTCCTGCCTGTCTACTGAATCTTGCCCATTACTTAACTGAGCATAGGTACACAGAATAGTTATTCTTAAGCATTTGCAGGCTGAATATAGTATACTTTGATGTGTTAGTTTCAGTTTTTCTGTCTTCAATTACTAAACTCTAGCTGTTAGTCTTTTTATAAATGATCCCATAATGACAGTATTCTGGTAAAATATAGAGCAGTTTGGTGTTTACTTGATTTGTACAGCAGTTACATTATTCAGAGATGAGTTATGTTTGGCAGGCAAATCATTGCATTAATACTTTCTTGCAAAAATTGGAAAGAAGTCAAGGAGGATTTACATTCTCAAATTCTCATTGTTTCATTTCTACCCTTCTTTATTTAGGTAAGATTTATGCACTTTTGGAGCAATACTATAATGAAGTATGTAAGCACTGCATGACTGATCGTCCCACCATCACGTTGTACTGCTTCATTTCTAATATCCTGGGTAGTGATCCAGAGTTCGACACTGAAAATGTACGCAGTCCTGGTCCCACTCCACTTCCTCGTCATGGCCCTAATCTTTCTGGTCTTGCTCCTGCTCCAGGTCCAGGTCCAAGTTCAAGTTCTGTCTCTGCTCCTTCTGGTGGAAATTCAGGAGTCTACAGTAGTGATGAAGATTAAGGAACAGGGGCTGGCGTATATTTTACAGAACTAATTTCGTACCTGTAAAATCTTTAGTACGACCACCTAATTTAAACCTGTAGATGGACTTATTACATACAGAATGTATAAATATATGTATAAATTAAATTTTGTATTGCCATATTATGTACTAAAAATGCTTCTTTAGGATTTGGAATTTATCTTCAGATAATTATTTACTTTGACTTTCCATTATTTAAAAAATGTTATATTTTATTACTGCTTGTTCAGTTTGTAATAAAATTAATTTGTATGTACATGCAAAGAAACAGGATCAGGTTAATGAGCAGGCTGTTTCAGGAATAATGTAATTAGTATTTTAAACTGAATTGTATGTGGTGACAGGTATAAAAACATAATTTTGTGTTTCTTTTTCCATAATCTGCAGGTTTCATACAGTATCTAATGGAGACACCAGGATTTTATCTTTCACCCCCCCCCCTTATTACAGTGTGGTCTTTACAATGCAGTTCATAATATTTCTCTTGATATAGTAACAGTGGTTGTCTAAGTTTATGCCTTTTAACTAGAATACCCTGGAAAGACAGAACATCGAAAATAGTGGGAATAATGTGAAGAGTATGCCAAAGCCTTTCTTGTATTTGAACAGAAGAGCAGGCATATAGCTGTATCTGTTGAGCATCTGTCACGACCTTTAATGAGACACATGAAGGGTGTGTATTCTTGTGTCAAAGAATAATGTGCCAGGAGGGTATACACTCCTGTGTAGCTGCAGTATGACTAGAACATCTGGTGAGCAGATAAACCTGCTCAGTAAAAATAATACCGACCACCTCCTCCATCTCTCACTTTACCATGCATCTTATACAAATGGTCACTAATTTCCTCCATAGCTATATCCAAGGTATAGTAATTCTACAATTCTGTTCTGAGTTTTCTTACCAGTGGGCCCCCACCTCTAGAGATGGTTATGTCAAGCTTCTTGGGTTGCAGATGTTAAAGTGAAGATGGTAATACCAGTAGCCTTTGTATCTCTTGAGAGTCACAGAGAGACTCCGCTTGTTGTCATTTGATAAAACTTAGGGCATATGCATAAGCAGATACAAAACAAAGTGACTATCCTATAGCAGTAGGAAGTTGACCAGTAAAATAAAATAAAAAAATTCAAAGTAAACAAAAAAAGAGGTGCAGAGGAAAGATGATGTGTAAGCAGTTATTCTTTCCAAGCCATAATCTTAGAAACAAGTTCCTTATGGGCATCAGCTTCAGTCAACAAACTGTTGTTAGTTCTACTGCACACTCTGTGTGTCTGTGTGTGTGTGTGTGTGTGTGTGTGTGTGTGTGTGTGTGTGTGTGTGTGTGTGTGTGTGTGTGAACTATTGCTTAATTTTTTTTTTTATAATATGCAAATTATTGAGTAGACTTGCTGTGAAAACTTATTTTAAATGTCATTTCTTATTTGCTGTTTTTAGATACAAATATAAATTTTTTTATATGTAAATTTACTGGACTACCTGTCTGTTTTGTTTTAGTGTACGACCACTAAATCAAAGTTGTATATTGGAGAGCCCAGAAGCGAAGCCTAAATTGTTGGTTATTCCTGAACTGAGATTTTTTCTTCTTTGTTTCCCCTTAAACTAACAATAGATAATTCATACTTAATCTGAGTAGTGCTGGCTCATTTATTTTGCAGTGTAAATGAAAAGATATTGCTGAAGAAATTGAGACTCCAGAGATCAGATTTTAAATATGGTATCAAGCAAAGCAATTGAAGTTGTTATTTTTTTTTTTTTGCAAAATATTGTGAAATCTATAAAGCAAGACTTTTTAAAATGTGGAGAATGTTTATTTTAAATAAAGTTTTGTTACTGTTTATCTGTTTTTGATTGTCATAATATGGTTCAGTTGATAGAGGATACCGTTCCTGTCAAAGTCTGAATTTGTCAGTTCTTTTATTAGTGATATGGCTGTGTGAACTTGAGTAACTTTTAGTATCTTATCTTTTGGAAAGCTGCTGTTTTGAGAATATTAAGAGAATGGTGGAAATTGTTAGCTATCATTTGGAATTGGAAGCAACCCAGAAAAATAACAAGACTTAACTGGCTTCAGAATGATCACTTATGTGTTACAGCATTTTATAAAACAGTTTGTAAAAGATTAGTTTTCATTTTCATTTGGCTTGCTAGAGTTTCAGATGTATTCATTTTAGTTATTGAGGAAGCAACTCCTCAAACCCTATAAACATGTTCTTTTAATAATCACGTAAGAAACTCATTTGAGTACACTGCCCCAAAATCTGCTGACACTTGCATACATTAGATGTTTTGACTGATTGTAAATTTTGTTCTCATCTCTCCATTTTGACATTCCAAGTAGATGTTTCAAGCCTCAGAGTTTTTCTGCCATAATTTGAAGCATATGTTGTCATTTTCGAATAGTGGCAAAAGTTCCATACTGACATATCTTAGGCCTTTAAAGCGCATCATATCAAAATATCAAGCCCAGCAAAATAGATGTGCATTGTCCATTTGCTAGAAGATTAAACAGAGACAGTTTCATAATTTTCGTTTTATTAAAATCTGGCTGAACCTAATCTTTAAGTAGCCTCTTGCAGCAGCTAGCTTTATCTGAAATGGTTGTTTCGTTTACTGATATCTGAATCTCTTATCAGATTTTGCAAGCAGTTCTCTGCACTGTCAGCCACCGCATCACTGTGCTACTCAATCCATCCATCCACCCATAATCCCCTTTTTCTCGTTGCACATGGACTCATAGTGCCACATCAATAGTGACTATCATCTAGAACCAATGTTCATGCCACCTTTGGCACATTTAACTTTGTCAATGGGATAAATCTATCAGGCACAAGCCCTGGAACCCTTTCTTGGTGTGTGACATCTTCAGAGTCAGACAGCGTACAGAGACTACCGTAGATCAAACCCTTGACTTGCAGGCTGAGGCTTATTAGCAGCTCATAGCCATAATCCTGTGCATTATTCTGCCAGACAACTGACACAATCTGTAAAATAAGTTACAGCTACATGTGTCGTATAGTTCTGTTTTGTCATGGAGAAGAGCTTGCAGTTCACTGATAATGTTCTATGCATTTTCACAGATTTCACATTGCAGTTATTTTAATTCAGAAACACTGTACTGTTTACTAATGTCTAATTTGCCTTCCACTCCAGAGTATGAACTCAGGTACCCTACTAGTAACCAAATGTCACTTCAGGAAATGCATTCAATTATATCTGTCCTTTTTATTTTGGAAAATAAGGAGCTCAGAAATTCAGGGATATAATTGATATGGTAATCAAGAAAAGCTGGGTTTATTTGCAGGTGATATTATTTTTTACTTTATAAATCCAGAAAATGTTTGTGTTGTGGAACATTTTTATGCAGTTTCAAGTCTTTTCAGGATAAAATTAATGAAGATAAAACAAGACCTATAGCCGTAAATTATGTACCCACATATGAATTTTTCATCAGTACCCATATTTATGGGGACATGATATGATGAAGTCTTTGAGTATGGAATAAAAAAAACTTCTGTTATGGCAACTAAGCACGTGTGGGAATAAACTTAAATATAATGTAATAACTGAGAAACTGGAAGATCTTGTTTTATGTAGTAAGATATAAGCAGTGAAAATGTTTTTAGTCCCTTTAGTGTTATATGTAGGCCAGGGCATATTTTTATCAACTGTAGAAATTGTAGACAATAATTAATAAAGAGTTGAAATGTATCTGGGAGGGGAAGAGAGCAACAATGTTTATTTATTTAACATTTGTTTACCGTGTAAGTCTGACTGGAAAAGTTTGCTCATTTTCAGAGGAGGCCCGGGGAGAAAAGCTCCACATAATAACAATGTAACAGTCAGTATTTTAAAATAACAGTGGCACAATCAGAGAAATGATAGTAATAAATCACACAGTAACACATATTATCACAGTTCAAGTTAGTAATAAAGCTAACAGGATCACTTAGTAACACATATTTTGGCAGTTACACTTAGTAACAAGAAATCATTCAGTGGAGTAGTGTCTCAGAGATACAACAACTTTATATACAATGGTGTAGAGTCTCAGATATGCCTGTTTGGTACTGTAAATTGTTCATAGGTTCATAGGTTGGTACTAGGCTATTGGCCCTAGGGCCTATGCAAGCCTAGCCATAACAATTCCCTGGATATTTCTTCCCACAATATTTACTTCTCTGGACCCCTGTCTAGCAGAGCGACTGACATGATCCCTGCGGTGAATTTCCTATCTCCCATCCAATCATCAAGGTTCCTTTTGAAGAGGGCCAATGAGGCACTCTGCTTGACATGTATGGGCAGTGTGTTCCAGAGTATGGGGAGTCCCTGGGTCAGGAACCTATCCCTCCAGCATGTTTTGTTCATTGTGATGACAAGGTTTAGATCCCTGGAGCGTGTGGCTCTGAGGGATTGGGATTTCTTTAAGTGGAGCATGTCCAACAGCTCAGGTTATGACATGGCTTTGTATGTTAAGCAGAGATCGCCTCTGAGTAGACGATATGCCACAGAGTATAGCTGGAGTTTTTTTAGATGGTCAGCGTATGGCATCTGCTTTAGGCCTGTGATTCTTTTAGTGAGGTATTTCTGTGGCCTTTCCAGCTGTTGCAGATGTCTTGTGAGGTACATACCAAATGGGGCATTATACTCTATAATGGGTCTAATGAGGGATGAGTACAGTGGGACAATGGACCTCCTTTTTTCTGGATGAAAAGCCCTTAGTGATGAGGTGTGCCACATAGAAGGATTTCCTGACTGTTGTGGCGATGTGGTTATCGAAATTGAGACCACTGTCCACCTGTGTCCCCAAGTCTGTCATCACACTTTCAATGTGTAGTGTCCTGCCACCTATGTGGTAATTCATGGGTACACGTTTTTTTCCAAAGGGGATAACTAAACATTTCTTGGCATTAAGCTTGAGCCCATGGCTCTGGCACCAGGCATCTGTTTCTCTCGGGTCCTTTTGTAGAATATCCACATAATTTGGGGATTCAATAATGGCTCCCAGTTTGCAGTCATCTGCAAACTTTGTTAGCCAGAGTCCCTTAGTGTTGGCCTGTACTTCAGAGAAGTAGATGCCAAACAAGAGTGGTCCCAGGACTGAACCCTGAGGTACTCCACTTGTCTGGAGCTGGATTTGGAGTCAGCTACTTTTACAGTCTGGGTTCTGTCAGTAAGCCAGTTGGCAACCCATCAAGTGACGTAGGGATTTATGCCCAACTTAGTAAGTTTATCTATGATTCCAGAGTGCGGGATGGTGTCAAAGGCCTTGGCAAGGTCCAGATAGGCTGTGTGGACTGCCTTACCCTTATCCACAGCTCTGGAGACTGATTCGAAGAAGTCAGTCAGATTCAGGAGACAAGATCGGCCCTTCACAAACCCAGACTGGGTGGGGTCCAGTGTTTGAAGGTTGCCAATGTCTTTGTTTATAAGTTCCATGATAATGCGTTCCATGCCCTTGCAGATCAGGCTTGTCAGACTGATGGGATGGTAGTTCCTGGGATCCAAGGTGGATCCTCCCTTGTGGTGCGGGATAACTATAGCTGTGCGCCACTCAGTGGGCACGAAGCTTGAGGTGAGGCTATGATTAAACATGACACTTAGGTGAGGTGCCAGTTAATTTTGTATTTCATGTACACAGCCTGGGATGTCATCTGGTCCCATGGATGCTGTATTCCTAGCTTTGGAGAGTGTGGTTTCTACCTGTGTGGCCGTGATTACCGGAATTTGGCAATCTTTTGGTATTGAGATGGGCCCTTTAGGGGGTGAGTGGGGGATGAAGTTGGCACTAAATCGATCTGCCAGGATATTGGCAATATCCTTGGGATCAGTATATTTAATGCCATTCTGTTGTAGCTTTGAGCATTGCCATTTAGATTCTTGACATAACTATAGAATGCCTTGTGGTTGTCTTTGGAATCTTTTGCAATTTTATTTTTGTAACTAGCTTCTGAGGATTTTATGAGGGATCCCAATGTCTTACTGAGGCTGGTGAGGGAGTTTATTGCATCCTGGGATTTTCCACTTTTCTGCAACAATTTCTTCCTTCTGTTGTATAGTTTGTTTATAGCAGGGGACCACCAGATTGGCTTCATTTTTTTGGAGAAGAGCACCTTGGTTCTATTTGGGATGGCACGATTCATGCACAAGTGGATGTGCTCGGACAGTGCCTTAGTGTAGGATTCTGCAATCGAACTTCCAGATCCCATCTACTTGGGTGTCGTGAAGTTTGTCACTTCTGACTTCAGTAGCATGAAGTTGACTTTGGAAAAGCTTTTTAAGGAGGTTTCCTTACTTGGTGGGGGTGGGATGTGGATGTCAAGGGTGATTTGCTTATGGTCATACCTGACCAATGAGGGGGTGACCGCTGGTGTGGAACATCTATCTTTCATGTTGGTAGTGACCAGGTCTAGGATATTGGAGCCCCTGGTGGGGCAATGGATTAGTTGATCCAGGGCATTGGAATTTATGAATTCCAAGTACCATTGGGAAAAGAAGTTGGTACCTGAGTAGTTTTCCCAGTTAATGGCAGGGTAGTTGAAATCACCCAGTATCAGGATGTTTGGTTGTATCTTAATATTTTCCAGTATGTTAAGAAAGGTTAGTGAGAATCCTGGGGCATGGTGGGGGATCTGTAGCAAGCTACAATTTGGATTGCAGTCTTACCTAGTGTTAGTTGCACCTGGAGAATTTAAGATGCATTGTGTTGGGCAACTAGCCTGGAGGTGTGAATATCCTTGGTGAATATGGACACTCCTCCAGCTTTAGTGTTTCGGTCTTGGTTTTGTGTCAGAAAAGTGTGGTAAGAATTGTAGCCTGGTATTGCAGGGGTGCTGTCTAGAGCCTTGAACCAGGTCACAGTTACTGCACAGATATCAGTGTTCTCCATTTTCAGGAGTGCCCCGAGAGAGTGAATTTTGAGGTTTAGACTTCTAGCATTGAGTAGCATTACCTTCAGATTTTGCATGCTTGTATCTGTTACGGTGGTGGTTTTAGCCTTTGAACCTTGCCTAAAAAAGGCACTATAGGGGTGGCAAGAGCTTTAGCCAGTAACCTGAATCCCAGGGGTGACAGGTGCAGACCATCTCTGGCAAAGCATCGTGGTTTGTCGATCTTGTCTTCCCAGGCAGACAAATACTGGATCCCCTTTGAATGACACCAGAAGCTTAGCCAATTGTTGAAGTCAGTCATTTTGTCCTTGTACTATGGTATCATTCTGGTCGAAGGCAGGATGCTACTCAGGGCTAGGGTCATACCTGCCTGGGTCACATGATCCAAGAGCTCTTCCATGTCTCTTTTCATGTAGTCCAGGGAGGTACATCTCAAGTCATTCACTCCAGCATGGACAATGACAGAGTCATATTTGTACTTGTTGTGGAGTGACTTCAGTGCATGCGTTATGTGGCGGATCCTGGCACCCGACAGGCAGCTGACTGTAATTTTCTCTTTGTTCAGGCTGGTGAGTGGGACATCAATGTGCCTGACTATAGAATCACCTATGACTAAAGTGTTGGGTACATTGTCTTGCCTTAGGGACTGTTGTTGGGTGGCACACTGGTGTTGTGAGCTATGTGTCACTTTGGTTGTGACTGGTGTTTGTTTGCATTTCAGCTTCGGAGGTCCTTGTTGCTTGGGCAGGTTAATGTATAGGGCCTCTGCATATGTGGGTTTAGTGTTGCTATGTGTGGGTGTTGATGGTGTGGGTTTTGAAGGGATATGAGTTGCTTGAGGTGTAATGCAGGTGTTAATCTTCTCCTCTTGACTGTCTAGCACAGTCTTGGCCGGAGAGAGCTTTGCTTCCAGTTTGGCTATGTAAGTGCATCTCTCGCAGGTTGTAGTGTTGGGTGGTAGGAGGAGAGGATTTTCTGTGTACATGAGGCAGTTGCCGCATTGCCCCAGTATGCCCAGATTCACCAGGTGGACAGGAGAAATCACCGGAAGCTGACCATTGGACATGCCTGTTATGCCTAATATTGTTATACTTATAGTCACACAGGATCGGTAAACAAATAGAGATATATTGAAAGTGGATAGTAGGGGAGAGAAGGTGAGGATGAGAGTAAGGTGTTCAGTAAGCATAGAGATATAGTGAAAATGGAGAAAAGGAAGGGAGAAATTAGTACAGTCTGGTGAGGAGCAGGAGCATAACCATTTGTCATGTAGGTGGGACTTTAGCAGTTTTTTGAAGTGTGTTAGATTTGCTGTGTTTAGTATGTTCTGGGGAGTGGAGTTCCATCATGATTTAGTTATGTAGTTAGAATACAGTGAGTCTCCAAAGCTGTTGGATTTTGTAACTTCTAGTAGTAATTTTTTTCAGGATTGTAGTGTGCTGCTATTGAGGTGGGTTTGTATTAGGCCCTTCAGGGATAGACATTTGTTGGTTAGGTAAACTATGGAATGGGCTATGGTAAGTTGGTTTAGGGGTTAGTAGGTTGGGCAGCTCTAGTCATTTGAATTGTTTCAGAGCAAGTCTTTGATGGGTTCTCTGGGGCAGGTTAGCTGCAAATCTGGCTGTCTTATAGTAGCATTATTCAAGTTTGCCTAAGTCTGATTTTTTTTTGAGGTTAGTAAATATAGGGGAGGTGGAGAGTAAAATGGATAGTAGGTGGGTCCTGGCAATAGCTTGTCTGGATGAGTTTAAGAATGGTTTTATTGTGTAATGAGAACCTAATCCTTTTTGATGGCATGGGATATATGTTTATCAAATTTTAACTTATCTACAATGATGCCTACTAGCTTGGTTTCTGATGTGGGTTTGATTAGAGTGTGATTGGATGAGGTAATTGTAAAGTCATGGTGGGGGGAGTTTGTTTTGTGACATTGGTTAGGGAACAGCATTAGTTTGATTTTGCTGAGATTAAGGATGAGCTGGTATTTTTCTAAGAAAGACTCAATGGTAGTAAAAGAGCTTTAAGTATTGTCTTGTAGTTGTTTTAGTGTAGATGCAGCGCAGATGACAGTGGAGTCATCTGCGTATTGTATGATGGAAGCAAGGTTAGTAGCTTTATGTAGGTTATTGGTCAGAACTATGCAGAGCAGAGGCCCAAGAACTGAGCCTTGTGGAACACCTGCTGTAATGGAAAGTGGGGGGGGGGGAGGTCATCTTGCCATTTGACTGATTGATCGTGGTCAGATAGGTAATTTTGGATCCAAATTACAGTGTTTTTAGATATGTCAAGTGATGCAAACCCATGTAGGAGTTGTTCATGGGACACTGTCAAATACCTGTGACATGTCAAGAAGCATTGAGGGAGCCATTTGACCATTGTGTTGTAGTTGGTTGACAGTATTGGTAAATTTGAGGAGTTTTAAATAGTATATAAAGTGCTTTCAGATGGTTGTTTTAATTTTTCTGATGAAGTCTCTGTTTCACGAGACGAAAGAGCTTAATTCTCAGTTTTGTAATAAAGAGTGTGAACCTTGAGGAGCCTGGGTCATTCTTTCTACTATTTGCTGGCGAAATTTGAGGAGTGCCTTGGTGGTACTATGACCTGGTTGAAATCAGTGTTGTGTCTGGGAAAGGAGCTTATTAGATAGTAATGTGTTGCATCAGTTGAGAGTGGGTGCACTTTTCTTAGATTTTAGAAAGGGGATAATATAGGCATTGGCCTGTTGTTAGATAGTTCTGGTGAGGAACCTCTTTTGTGGAGTGGGATTACGTAGGAGGTATTCCAGATTTTAGGTGCATACTGTTCAGTGATAGATCTATTGATCAGTATTGAAACTGGGTAGCAGATGTCATTGGCTGCTAATTTGAGGTAGTTGTTAGGCAGGTTGTTGGTGGCAAGGGTTGTGGGTTTCAGTTGGCTTAGCAATTTCTTTATTGAACTTGCTTGGTCGGGTTTAAGAGAGAGAGAGGTAGGTGAATCGGTAATAGTAGGGAGGGTGATTTGTTGTAAGCTATTTTTGTTTTTTATGAATGAGAGGATGGAGTTTATGAAAAATTAGTTAAAGTGGGATGCTGTGCTTTGTTCTGTGTTTTTGATATTTGGGGATGAGGTGGGGGTGTAGCCTGGATTGATAAGCTGATTGATGGAAGCCCAGAATTTTTCTGGGTTGTTTTGATGCTTGGACTGAATGTTTGTATACTGCAGTTTTTTTTATCAGTTCTGATTTGCTTTTTGCAGACATTTTTTAGGTGGCAGTAGTTGTCTAGGAAAGGTTTTGATTTGTTGGTTATATGTTGATACCAGTCTTTGTTTTAGTAACTGGTTTCTGTAGAGAGCCATGGGCAGTTGTTAGTTTTTGATCTTATGTGTCTTATGGAGGCATATGTGTTTAGAACATCAAGAAGTATATTATTGAAATAATCGACCGGTGCATCTAGTGGGAAGTATTTTAATGGGGACAAGTTACAGCTTAATAGTGTTTGTTTAAAGATGTCTATGGAATTTTTTTTGTATTACGTACTTGTTTATACGCTTTTGGTTTTGTGTGTGAACTAGGCTACCTTAGAAAGAAAGTTAGTAGGTGGCCATTTAGGCTGTCAGGTAGGCAGCCTAAAAGGTGGATTAGAGAGGTTTTGTTAGTCAGGGTCCAGTTGAAAATGGATTGTTTGTTGCTGGTTTTGTCAATTCTAGTGGATGAATGAATCAGTTGGGTGAAACCATGTAGGGGTTATCTGATGAGTAGGTTTGCCAGTCAGTATTGAAATCACCAACTAGTATAGTTTCTTGGCTAAATGTGGCTAAGGCCCATGATAGAAGGTTTTCTATTGTGGAGGGGTTCTTATTTGGTGGTATGCATACAGCTAATAAGACCTATATGTTTGCTATTATTGATTTTTAGACGTGATGCTAAGGGTTCTATGTTATCTATGTCTAGGATGTTTACATGAAGCTTTTCAAAATTAAGAGTGTATTTATGTAGTATCGCTACTCCTCCACCTTGTTTTGTTGTCCTGTCATGTCTGAGAATATTGTAGCCAGGGGGAATGATTTCATTATTGTTTATGTGGAGTTTAAGCCAGGTTTAGTTAGTATGTCAGGAATGTAAAGTGATAGGGTGGCGTGGAATTCATGTATTTTTTGAAGAGACTTCTCAGGTTTATATTTATGAGGAGGATGCTAGAGCTCTTTTTGGATATACCGGATAGTAGAGGTGAGGTTTGATTTGTTGTTGGTTTGGGGAATTGTTTGTGATGGCTGTGTTTTGTTGGGTGAGAGTAGGGCCAGGATTGGGGGTGTATGTCTCCACATAAGTGAAGATTTTTTTTTTTACTTGTACTAGTGGGGAAATCTTTGGTGGTATAAGTGGTTTTAATGGTATTAATGAGGGGTTAGCATGGTGGAGCTATCTATATGGGGATAGTTCAATACTTGTGAAGTTGTAGATGTGGGGTGCTATGTCTAAGTGAGGGAGGTCAGATAGAGGTGAGTTTGCTAAAAGGGTAGGTGGGGGATTTTAAGTAGATTATGGGAGGGTTGTTAGGTCGTGTTAGGGAGAGAGCAGTTAGTAGTAATGGGATGAATAGCATGTGTAAGAGAAACATGTTTGAGTATTGAGTTTTAGGAGGGGGGGTTAGTGGAGGAGAGAGTGGTGGTATGAGTAGTGAGGTGATGAGAAAAGGATGTAGCTGAGGCTTTTAGAAGCTGGGGAAGGAATAGATAGGGGTTGGGATGATAATATACAATTATGAAGTGGGAGGAGCCGATTAGTTAGTATCTTGTGATGTGGAAGACATTGATAGGTTGACGGTGTGTGGGGGTTGTGGTTTGGTTAGGATAAATTTAAGTGATGTGGGGTGGGTGGGAATGGGGGTAGAGTAGGGGAGTGGAGTGGCCCTGAACACAGCGAGGGTGAATGGAGTGGGCAAGTGCAAGTTCCCAGTGTGCATGTAGTGCACAGAAAACTATCAGCTGCCTTAAACTGGTCTTGAGGAATGCAGAACCATTGTGGAGGTATAGAATAATAATAACTACATGTTCTGCACAGAATTAAGCTGTTGAGATAGGGCACACTACATTTCTTTATCAGGTATATAGTAATAATGCTGGTTTCTCTTTTCAGTTTAAATGTGTTATTTCACTCTCTATGTTGTGGAGCTAACATAGCAAAAACAGTATGGGCACTGAGAGGTGTTTGTAAAAAATAACCTTAGGTTTGTGAAAAATAACCTTAGGTATGGGCACTCCATGTGACGAGACAAGCAGCTACACCAAGAGGATTTTAAAAATAGCTCATGTAGCTTAGGAAATTTAGGTTAGGCTGTAATTGGTCTTGTGGGGGGAGGGGGGGTGGAATAGACCAGAAAAGTGGTGGATAGCCAATAGTATGATGAAAAGGGCTGACCCTGATTTCACAGATGTGCAAGTCTACCGAAACAATCAGGAAAGCCAGTAGGTACTTTGGACATACTTGTTTTGCATACCTTTCTTATTGTAGTAAAATAAACCACTTTTACCAATGAGTACGTGGGATTTAGGAAGACCAGAATTTATAAGAGAAAGGGTTTAGTGATAGTAGAAAAACATCAGGGCTTTCAGCTAGTTAAACAGCATATAAAGGGAGGCTGCTGTTAGGAAGCACAGGGGGGGGGGCAGCTAACGTGGAGTGCTTTAGTTAAAAAAAAAAAAAAAAAAAAAAAAAAAAACGAAAAGAATTAAACAAGGGCAAGCAATTGACAATTCTGTCCAGAGGATAAACATACTTCCTGTATCTTTTCAAAATAACACTGATCCCGAGGTTGCCCGGTTCTGTTAGAGTGCTGCAGGCCAGTAGTTCAGGCTTGGGGGGGATCCAGGGAAAAGCAGTTTAAAAGAGGGAGCTGGGAAGAAAAATAAGTAACATTAACACAATAAACTGCATTTGTTAATAATAATAAAAAAATGCGATAGATACAAGGGTTCTAAGAGGAGTGGAAAAAAAAGTTAAGTGGGATAACACTTAACAAAACGTAGTTAAGTGGGATAAGCTGATTCTCCCAATAGAACAAGATAGTTGAGAATTACATGATTTGAATGGATATTTAGAGCTATGTATTTAAAGCTCATATGGGTTGGTGTAATGGTTAAGGTGGTAACCTAACAATACAACATACAGGGTTTGAGTTTGACCAGTGGTAATTGACTAGGCAATATAATGTTTTTGTTTCACATTTTCAACTGTTTGCTGTTTGAGACTGTTTTTCCTGCACTTTGTATTGTCTAGTACTTGTGTATTTTGTAGCATAGGATATACTCTGATTTGCTGAATCTAGACTGTTTGGCATTATTTAAGCACTAAAACCAGTCAACTTACATTAAGAGGGCCCCCCTGCATCCTTGTGGCAGAAGAGTGTAGCAAAGGACACATCTGAGTTGGACATTGTTGGAATAAAGTTCAGTACTGAGCATTTCCGTTGGCTAGCTTGTTTGAAAATTGCTTAACTTGTTTTAATAAAGGGTCCTCACAGTTGCTACATAAACTCCGGGTTTGCTCCTGTTTTAACACAGCTCAAAGAGTTTGGCGACCAGCCACTGCTCTTTTTTATCTTCATCTGAGCAGGCCGAGGAATCTGTTTGCGCTTAGCACAACTTCTCGTAGGACCGTGCAATGGAGGTAACCATTGGTGGCTATAGACACAAAAGCTAAAGTAGATTTATTTTCCCTTAGAAACTGCCCATGCTGCAACTGAGGAGTTTCTTAAATTGTGCTTAGCTGTTCGGAGAGCACCTCAGCTGAGCTTTCTGCAGCATTTGTCACTTTAACTGAAATCTCCTAATCCCTAATAGTCTTGTACCCCTTGAGAGCCCCATTAGTATAGACCCAGCATTAAGCCCCCAATTAAACCACATCATTCCTCATTAAAGTAAGCAAATTTACACCGAGTATTATGGATGGTCAGTTCTCCTCCATTTAACTTGCCAGCCTGATTGACATGGGTGTCCTGAGGCAGTGTAACAATTGCCTCATGTATACTGACAACTGACTACTCCTAAACCACTCAAGCTCAATTTGTGAGAGATGCATATACACTAAGAATTTGGAACCCTTGTTCTCTTGTTCACAGAACAGTGATACTGAACAGGCTGTCAGCCCACATACTACACCTCATGCACAAACCACACTCTTAACACATAAACCATCATATGTGGAGGTACTCGCCAGCAATTTACCTAAACACCAGAGACCTCCAAAACACAAACATGCTACACCTAATACAGTACCTACAGCACTCAATATACACCTCACCACACAAGCCCCTAAGGCAAAGCACATCTAAACCAAATTTTTTGGCCATAGGTGACTCCATAGTGAGACACACAGATGTCTCACTCACCAGAATGGACAAGGAGAAGGTTATGGTCAGCTGTCTGTTAGGTGCCAGGATCTGCCAGATCACACACACACTCAAGTCTCTCCACAGCAAGTACTGTTATGACTCTGTCATAGTTCATGTTGGTGTGAATGACTTGAGATATACCTCACTGGAGTGTATGAGGAGAGAGATATGACTAAGCTCTCTGAATATGTGTCTCAGGCAGGTATGTCCCTAGACTTGAGCAGCATACTACCTTCACCTAAGATGATACCACAATGTAAATAAAAAATTTTGACTTTAACAATTGGCTTAGTTTCTGGTGTCATTCTAGGGGGATCCAAAATCTGTCAGCCTGTATTGACATGGTGGATAGATCATGCTGTTTTGCCAGAGATGATCTTCATGGGATTTTGGTTACTGGCTAAGGCTCTTGCCTCCACCATAATGCATTTTTAGGCAATGTCACAACAAAATTCTCAAAATAAAAATATCTTCAAAAAGCAACCTCAAGGTTATGCTGTTAAATGCTAGGAGTCTAAACTTAAAATTGCATTCGCTGAAAGTAGCCCTCACCTTCGAATATGCTGACATTTGTGCAATTGCAGAGACTTGGTTTAAGCTGCGGAAAGCACCCCAGCCATACTGGGTTATAATGCCTTCCACACATTCAGACTACAAACTGAAAGTGTGAGAACTAAAGGAGATGTTGTATCACTATTTATCAAAGATAAATACACCTCTGGATTGGTTAAAAATGATTCCCTTGAACTAATCCTGGTCCATTTGACTGTAGGTAAGATCCAAGTCCAAGATATTGCCAGTTATAGGACCCCGTCCATGAAACAGGATACCCACACTGCATACTTGGAGCTAATTGAATCACTCAAGATACAACCAAACACCCTGGTTTTAGGTGACTTTAACTGCCCATCCATAGATTAGGTAAATTATGTGTGTACTAACACATTTGCACAAAGGTTCTTGGACTTCAACTCTGATGCCCTGGACCAGTTAGTTAACTAAGGGGCCCAAACATTCTGGATCTGGTACTCACTAACGTGGGTGATTGTTGTACCACCCCATGTGTACGGCCTTGTTTACTATCAAAATGTCTAGATCACTTACCTCGACTATGCACATCCTCGACCAGGAACAATGAAAATACATCTAGCTGACTGCTCAGAATGTCGATTCTTTGGAAGGAAAGAATCGACATTCGACCGCTCACCATGCAGAAAAAAACATACATTACCAGGCAGAAAATGTCCTAGTGTTTTGCAGGGGAGCAAGCCCCCCTGCACCCCCTGCTACTTATATATTCTAACTCCAAGATCGCACTGCAGTGAGGAAAAGGGTAATTTTCCCAATCCCCAGTGTGTGCACTTCAAAACACCAACCTCCAAAACTGTGAACACAAGCTACATATCGACATTTCACAGTCAACAGAAATTGTGCTCACAGTTTTTTCTGTCTGCTACTCCATGTCCAACCTTCTCACTGTCAAGGTAAGTCACCTCGATATTTTGATTGTAAACCTTGCAGCCCTCCCTAGTGAGGTTTGATCATAAATCAGTCTCATTAGAAGTAACGATAACATCTGACCCCCCCCCCCCACCCATTAGCAGCAACTAGACTATAAAACCTCTCCAAAGCCATTTACAGCCTAATACATGACGGCATTAATAGCTTTATAGCCTCTGCCCTCACTGATGGCATGGACAGCTATACTGAGATTTACACCAGTGCCTTGTATAAGCATATATGCAAATATATTGACTCAGTCATACCTGACAGGACCAAAACAAGATACTTAACAAAGAAGAAGCCTACCTAGTGGACATCCTCCATTAACTGGTTAGACAATAATTGAAAGAAATTGCTGTCCAAGAGCAGGAAGGAATTTATTTATTTATTTGACATTTGTTGACCAAGTTAGTCCAACTGGGCCAGAGCCCTTTTTCAGTGAAGAAAATCGCCACATACATATCTACGTGACTAATGAAGTACATATATACATAGCTACATTAACCATAGTTACTAAGGGTAAAAACAAGAGTTTACAATAATAGACATAAGAATACAAATGAGTAATAAATTCATCAAAGTGGAAAACATAGTCAAAAATGTACATACATCAGCAGAAATTACATTCATCATCAGAATCAGCTAAAAAGCTACAGAGGATAGAACTAGTAAGGATAATATAATAAAACACTAGTGGAGAAGAAGGGGAAAGAGGAGGTATGTGTACAGAAGAAGAGTGAGAGGAAAGGAGGCAGAGACGAGTAAGGTAAATCAGAGAATGGTCTCTGAAGTGGAAGCATTCCATACTTGGCTTAAACAAGCAAATAAGACACTTCTTAAGGCATTCTAAACCTAACTATGAATCCAAATTAGACTCCTTCACTAGGAATAACCATAAGGCCTTCTATAGCTATGTCAGAAACCTTAAAGGAGAAACCCAGATCTGCCCAGAACTGGTTGTTAATGGCACCACATATACTGAACCCGCAGAAATAACCAATCTGCTAGCTGACAAGTTCATTGAAAACTTCTTCCCCCGTTCCCACCACATATCCTCCAAAGAATCCCGACCATCTGCCCTCCAACTAGTATCTCCAAGGAGCAGGTCATAAATACTCTCTCCAAAGCCAAAAACACAGCCTCTATGGGACGTGATAATATCCCAGGCTGCATTCTAAATGGATTAAAACCGGAACTACCTGCACTGCTGGGTACTCATTTTAACCACAGTCTAAGCACTGGTTTTGTACCTGCTGAATGGAAAACAACCATTGTCCTGTTATATAAAGGAGGCACCTCCACTGGCCCTGGGAACTATAGACCAATAAGCCTGAACAGCCTAATCTGCAAGGCTATGGAAAGAATAATCATGGACCTTATCAACAGAGATATAGGAGACCTACAAATGCTCAACCCAACCCAGTTTGGCTTCATTAAAGTGAGATCCTGCCTCTTGAACTTGGTAGATTTCTTTGAGGCAGTCACCAAAGCCCTGGACGTAGTCAAATCCATGCATGCAGCCTACCTGGACTTGGCCAAGGCCTTTGACACTATTCCTCACTCACCCATCATTGATAATCTCACCCAAGTGGAGATGAACTTGTATACTGTCAGGTGAGGTACAAACTGGCCCACAGAACGCACATAGTGAAAATAGATAACTCGGTACCTGTATCAACAGATCCATACCAGTGGTATTTCACAGGGATCTGTGCTGGGGCCCTTATTGTTTGGAATCTGCTTCTCGGATGTACAGGCTAAAACAAAAGGCCTATCTATGGCTGACGAAGCTTGCTGATGATTGCAAACTGGATGCAATCATTGAGTCTCCAAACAATGTCAACATCCTATAAGAGGGACTTACACAGACAAATGACTGGTGACAAAGTCATGGGCTAAACCTCCGTGCAAATAATGCATTATCATCCCCTTCAGCAAGGGCGATGTCCCTGCAGATTACCAGCAAATGACAACACCCAAAGCATGCAGTCAGTGGTGAGAAATTTGGGCACACAGGTTGACAGCAACCTTTCCTTTGACCACCATGTCTCTACAGTGGTAAGAAAGGCTTTCTACATCATCACTCAGCTCATAAATAAAGGCAATGGATCCAGAACAGAAGAGATTATAACCTCCCTGTACTCCTCACTCATCAGGCCAATAAGAGTACACAGCTACCTTTGGTATGTACCTTACCTGACACCTGCAGCAAATGGAAAGACCTCAAAGGTCTCTTGCAAAGAAAATTCAGGGTCTTCAGCATATGTCGTACGTTGACAGACTGAAATCACTGTCACTGTACTCTGTGTCTTACAGACTTCTCAGAGGCAACCTCAATCTCAGATCTTGCTCTAATGGAAATGCTGCACATTCGTAAATCAAATGGTGTAAGGTGCACTCGCTTTAGGGAACTCACCCTAGTATGTGATATCAACAGGACTTGCTGGAAAGACAGATATGTCTCACAGAGGTTACCTCTCCTCTGGAATAAACTTCTAGTTCAGGTGAAACAGTGCCCCTCGCTGACCCTATTTAAGCGTAATTTGGATGACTGGATGGGAAACCTCAAATTCACCCCGGGAGTTCATGTGTGTCCCTCTTGGACAGGGGCAGTAGTTGTGGACTTAGTTCTGCTTAATTCCTTGATATTCTTAGGAACAGGGGTTGTACTTGGCTAGGCTTGTAAGGGCCCTAGGACCATTAGCCTAGTAACCTCCTCTGATCCTGTGATATACATAGCACAAACAGAAGGTTATACTTCAAAGTGCATAGGGAGGATTATGAAGTGGGGTAGGGAGTAGTTCATGAAATAAGGATGGTAATGCGGTTACTACTGCAAGACAGTTTTCTTCCCTCCATCACCTGTTTCTTCACAGGTTATTGGACAGATATTTTCATTTTCATTTTCTGTGCCATATATAAAAAATTATGGATGTGCTATTTGAAATGTGTATCTATTTCATATGACAGTTCTCTTCACTCTGGAAATTACAATATTTTTGGCGACATTATAAGTTTTTAGATACTTTATTGTGTGGACTAATAACCATAGACTACCTTTTCTGCTTTCCTGTCTTTATTTGAAGCCTTAAGACCTTTTCACATTCCCCGAGACGGTTTATTAGTATCTTTACTCTTTTACCACTTTTTGGTGTAATAAACCTGAGAAGGGCAAAACACTCTTCTGCTCGCAATTATGACTCACAGTATTCTGGATCTGTGTTCTAGATAGAGACACCATCTCCAGCATGGATTTTACTGTGCAGACTATTTTCTATAGAATGGGATTATTATTTAATGAACATTTAGATACTGCCATCATGGTTCATCTGGGTTTGCCTGGCCACACTGCACTTTTCACAGAATTTGTTGTTAGCATCAACAGATGGTATGTCACCTACATAGCCACTGTTCAGAAGAGGCACCATCATCTGCAGTGGGGTACAGATGGTCACTGAGGTTATTGTTTTGTGTGTGCTGTTTCCTGCCATGCATGCTGAGCATTAATCCTCCCCTATGAGCCCATTTCCTTTGTTCCCCCATCCTAGGTATTACCAATTTTGGGGTGTAAGCAGGCAGCAAAGTGATAATGAGGGCTATTTATGCGATCTAATCCCACCCTTGGAACACCTACATTTATTCAGGGACATCCCATATTCTCCCTTTACATATGCTTGATCAGATACAGATGCCTGTTAGGGCTACAGTAAGCAGACTTCCAATCCAAGCTCACATCACCTGGTCCTACAACCACTCCACTTGTAGAGCTGTAGGTTGGCTAACTGGAACCATCATTTCCCTTTACTCAAGATACATGAGTGGGTAAAAGCTACTCAATCCTGCCTTCCTTTGCCAGGCTGTTCCAGCATCTGAGCAGCTATTCAAACTAAGATCTTATTAGTTGTAGTCAGGACTTCATTCTTCTATGCAGCAGAGATGAGCATATCAATTTTGTTTTGAGATCCACTGGTTGCTGGAGAAGTAGAGATTGTCATGTAGTTGCCAGTCTGATACTGGTACATAGACACCATCCACACCACTAGGCAGTATTTTGTCACATAACAGACTTTTCATCCCCTAGCTGGGAATTCACAAATGTCACCACTAAGTCTACACTAATTGTGCACTTAGTGTAGCCTTTCTGAGTGAATAGACAGCACAAGCAATGTAGTAGGGTGTGTTTCTGAATACTGAAAGTGTACCCTAAGTGTGCACTTAGTCTACTGTTAGTAGTAACCTTTATAAATCCCAGGGCCTGTCTTTTGGCCCATTAACTTCCACTCATCTGCCCTGATATGTCCCTGGGTTTCACTAAGTAGAGTTGCACACACACTAAACTATGTACAGTTTCCCTAACATTTTGAACTATGTATTGTTTCCCTATTGTATTTTAGGGATGTCATGCCAGTGCCTATCCCTACACCAGCTATGGTGCCAATTGCAATGAGCCTGCAGCTGTCATAGTTGCATTCAACACAAATGAGCAGCAGAATGAAGAGGATGGCACCATTGCCACTCTCATTAGTGTTTTCATTTTTCCTCTCTTCTGGGTCATAGACAGAGGCAGGAAACCTTTACAAACTGCTATATCATCTTTTAATCGGACGAAAATGTCTCTTCACTAGAATGGGCATGTGTCTGTTCTACTGGCTGTGCTTGGTGAGCATAGAGGCATATGCCATTCTACTGTTGTTTTCTACAGATACTTTGTAGTTAATATAAAATTAAATACAAGTGTTTAACATAGGATTTCCACTCCATCTGATTTGTTTTTTTCTACCCACTGATGTTTTGCCTCTTAACCTTGTGATTAACACATTTCTACAGGATTGACAATCTCTTTTACAGCTTCTTTGTGCTCTAGTAAAGATAGCAGGTTTAGTTTATTGAATATATTGAAAGCAGAACTGCAGTACTTTGCTATTGTTCAGTAACCAATGCAAATGTATTTTTTGATGGAGTTTTATAACTTCTAGCTTGGGGCAGAAAGCCAGCTCTGTCTTTCTGTCTATGTGATCCAAGATAATTAACTACTACTGAATTGTGTAAGCAACTGAAACTGATTGTTTTATTTAAAATGACAAGGAAAAGCAGTTCAGGGTTTATTGAGACAGCTACCAGATTGGACTGCCTACTCTTTTCATGTTGTATTCTCAAAGCCAGTGGCTCCTAAGTTGTCACACGTTATGTTAATTTTGCATCAAAATCCCCTCCCACTCTATAGCCACTCCTGTGACGTATAGGAATAAATCCCTGACTGTGGCCCAGCTGACTGTGGTGCAGTTAGTGGCTGGGGTAGCTAACAGAGTGTCAGGGATGGAGGGATGGGATGTGCTTGCCCATCTTACATAAGAGGGTAATCAGCAAATGTGGGGAACAGGAAGAAGAACTGGGTAGGACATTAAAAAAATGGATGCACAGATGATCCAAATCCTCAGTATGCCTTTACAATCCATAACTGTCCCAAGAAATATCAGGAGTACATCTCGGAGGTGGTGTAGGAGAATGGTTGGTAGACCCGGTGGGGGCATGGGGGACTGGGGGCAAGGCTGGTACAAATGACCAAAAAATGTTTAAAAAAAACTCCCACTCTTATCTAATTCACTTGATCACTGCAAGATCATATTAAATTAAGCTTCACTAGTCCTCACAATTACTGGCTTCACACTACAGTATTTACAACTGTATCCTTTGTTTCTAGTTTCCTTTTAAAGTCTTGAGATAGTATCAATACTTAGTAATGTTCATCATTACCACTGCCTCAGTGGCATTTTGTATTTTTTTTTTTTTTGCCAAGGTAACGCAGTGCTGGATAGTTTTCAGAAGTTCAGACTCCCCTCCCTCTCTCTCTTCTGTAACAGTTGATTGGCTGAGCACATCCTGAGAAGGAAGCCTTTAGCAGTCACAGGAAGTGAGTCTTCACTTTTTTCTGCCATCCAAGGAGGAAAGTCCTCTGATTTTTCACACTATCCAGTGTTGATTTTTCTGGCTTACAGCTCATATGAGCCCCACTGGGGACCCGTTTCCTCTCATTTTAGTATTAGATATATTATTCTCTACTTTGTTATGCTTTTAAAAATATTTATTTTAATGCTTTATTTTTGTTAGTGTTTACTGTAATTCCTGTGAGAATTTCTTCTTGTAACAATGTTTATTTAGCTTTCATCTTTAACAGGTGTTTGTTTTTGCTGTTTCTGAGGACATTTTCAGCACTTCCCTCAGATGTGCAGTATATATGTGTGCTGTCAGCCTCTAGAGGCTTGCTGTTACTCTGCTTTATGTTCATCTTTTGAAAGGAAAAAAAATTAAGAACTTAGATTTTTCAGCATTTATACAACATTTACTTGTATGTATGGCTCTACACTGTGTGGTAGCACTGGATCTTGATTTTACTGTGAATTAGATTATTTGAATATACTGTGGAAATGCTACTCTGATAAAAAATACAGTTTAAATTGCTACTAAATGTTATTTTATGGCAGTTTAACTTGTGTGGAGCTAATTTCTAACACTGGTTTGGCACATTATTTGATTTGCTGTTTGGACCTTGTGTACTAGAAACTCTCTAATTTCTGTCAGTTGAAAAAAATATGAACGTATTTCAAACAGTTTTTATGATAACAGCACAGTTTGGCAGAGTTTAGTTCTGTGAGGACATAATTAATGCTAGAAAATTTAAATGCTTATTATAATACATTATCCAGTACTGTCAGTTGGATTCCTATCACATAGTCAAACTTGTGCAAGTTTGAACCTTATATGGTCGAGACCATAAGTTTGAACTTGTACAAGTTTGAGCATTTCAACAGAAATCTCCATGGGGGGGGGGGGGGGGGGGTTCCATTCTGTTAAATGAGGTGCGATCTTGGAGTTGCTATATTTAAATAGCAGGGGTGCAGGGGGGCTTGCTTACAACGGTTTTTGTTTTTACTTTTTTTTTTTTATTCATAGTCAAAGTTTTGTAACTTCGAACAGAATGGTTCGTACATTTTGTGTTCAAAGTTGTAAAACTTCGACTATGTGATATAGACCCTGCCAGTTTGTTATTCTTGCTTGTGTTCTATCCCATGACTTGATGGATCCTAACTCTGGTACCCCCCCCCCATCAAATCCAGTTGCACCTAAAAAAGAAAAAAACAGACTAAAAATATACCTTACCCTACAGTTAATGATTCTATCAAGGGCCACTGATAGGCCTGCAGACCACTTATTTGCCCAGTCTCCCTCTGCTGTAGCTTTGCCAGCCATTATGTAAATGGGGGTTAGACTCATCCTCTGGGCTTATTCCCAGTGCCTGGAACCAAGTATGGGAGAATCAAACTTTTTAAGGTGCAGACGTAATTCAGAGTAAGGGACCCTTTACCAGCCATAATACTATATGCTTAAATATTTTGTCTAGCAGTGAAGTTCACAAAGAAAAAAGAAACAAAAGTTTCATCATACAGCAGATAATCAGCTTATAACTGTTTACAATACTGATGTGGTTTTCTTGACTAAGAGTTTTCTGCAGACAACTAATTCTGTGTTCCCATCCATGGCTCTAGTATTACTTTGGTTAGAGACCTTTCTGTTGGTTCAGAGAATGATATGGAATCTGATGACAATGGGCGATTTCAAATTTGACACCAAGTCTAGTCCCTCTGATTCATTGAAAGGTGAACCTGAGCTTCAGACCAAAACAAGATGATTGACAGATTTTTGTGATGTTTTTGACTGGGAGCAGTCAGGAACTACTCCAGAGTTAGGCAGGTTAAATGACCTTAAAGATGAGATACCAATTCTGTGGCTATCCCTGTCTCTTTACCAGCCTTGGAAGATTCTTGTAAAGCTGCTTGTAGGACACCAGTATCTATTCCAGCAGTCCCTAAAAAGGCTTCTAGAAAATATAGAGTTTCCTTGGAAAAAACATCTCTTTTTTTCATCTGACTACTGACCTAGCTGCGGTCTCCCCAGTTGCCTGCTCAAATAAAAAGACCTTTGTATCATCTAATCCAGTACCACCCACCTGAGAGAGAAAATGGTTAGATCTTTAGAACAAAAGGACGTCTGCTTCTAGCAATGTAGCCTTTAGAATGTCAAATTATCAAGGCTATATGTAGAAATTTATTTTGCAGTATGCGCACAGTTTGGATGGTATTGCTACATCCTTACCTGCAGAGCAAAAGTCTTATAAGAATTAAGCTGCTTCTGATTAGACTCAGGTTTCAAAACATGATTTGAGAGGTGTACTTGAATATATCAATACAGTCTTGAGAAATGCTGCTGCTTCTGTTGTTTTAAGACAATATACTTGGTTATGTAATCAGAACTTCTCTGATGCTTCAAAAGGTGAAATCTTGAATGCACCTTTAAGTTTGGAATTGGTGTTTGAGCCCTCTGTTATACAGATTATCTATAGTGGGGTGATAGAGGCAAATTAATGCATAGGGTATCTAGGATTTTTCATGTACCCAAGTTCTCCCCAAGTAAGACATCTTCCTTCAAGGGAAAGAACAAATACAAATTTCAGCTAAACAAATGTCAGGGATCCAAAAGGAAATGGCAGGAGGATAATACTTCATAATCAAACGAGGGGTTCCTTTCCAAACAAGGATCACCCTTCTGCAAAAGAATGACTATGCTGAGTCACAGAGCACCCCTACCCCTCTTCTGCCCTTCCTTCTCTTCCTCCAGGCTCTCTCAGTTCTGTAGCATACCCGCAAATGGTCTCAGACACATCAGTTTTGAGAATAATTCGGAGTGGGTTCACTTAGCATTGTTTTTAAAATCCTCCTCCTTCAGGCGATTCCCCCACACCCATCAGACCAGACAGAGCTGTTTCATCCAGTGCTCCATCACATGGTAGAAGCAGGGGTTCATAGAATTAGTGCCTGTGATATCCAAAGGTAAAGCATTTTAATTCACAATCCTTTTGGTATCAAAGCACTCCTGGAGATCTGTCTTAGATCTGTCCTTTCTAAACACCTTTGTAAAAGTTCCTAAATTCAGAATGCTCACCTTACAGTTAGTCCTATCACTGCTTCCAGACCATTATTTCTTAGTGACTCTAAATCTCATGGATGCCTATCATCATATTCATATTGCTCCAGATTTCTGGAAATTTTTGAGATTTGCTGTGTCTGGTTTACATTAATTGTTTTCTGCATTGCCTTTTAGGCTGTCTGCCGCACCATGAGTATTTACAAAGTGTTTGCCCCAAGTGATTGCCTATATTGTATTGCCCTAGGCATCCACATTTTTCCTTACTGACTTTCTGTTTTGTTCAGATACTGTATTCAGGTTCTTGGAGTCCTTAGACAAGGTCATATCTCTCCTTTTCCACATGGGCTTCAAACTGTACCTTAAAATGTTCTTCCTCACACCCTCTCAATGAACTGTTTTCATGGATTGTTGGATATACACAGTAAAAAGGATGGCCTTCTTGCCAGAAGACAAAGTTCTGACTTATCAGGGCATTTTCTTTGATTTCTGTTTTAAAGATGTGGCCCCAGCAAGAAGAGTTTCCCAAAATTCTAGGTCTCATGGCATCAGTGATGATCATGATGCCACAAGCCGGACTACACATGAGAAAGTGGTACTTTGAATTGCTGGACTCAGCAGTTTCATCTCTTGGATTTCCAGGTACTGGGATTTGTGAAACAAGAACTGCAGTGATGGAGGGATCAACTCTCTGAATCCAGAACTCCCTTTCTGTCTTCAGATCTCAGTCCAGTTTTTCCAGACAGACTCCAGATTTTGTGAAGGGAGCAGTTTCCATGGGACTTCAAATGTGAGACTTGTGGATTTCTCAAGACACACCAAAGCCCATAAATGTAAAAGAGATGGCTTGTGATTCATGCTTTAAAAATTTTTCACCCCTTATGGATTCGGAGTCCTCTACTAGTGGTCACAGACAACACTACAATACTGCGGTACCTGAACCAGCAAGGGGGGGGGGGTACAATGTCATACCATCTTTTTCAGTTGGCAGTGATGGCCTGGAAGCTGGGTGTACAGCATTCTTTAACTCCTCAGGCCTCATACATTCGATTATTACAAAACACAGTGGCAGACAGACTAAACAGATACTGGACAGACCTTTATGGCTGGAAGCTCCACCTAGAGGTGTTCTAGGACTTGATCCAGATGTGGGGAACACCTCACATAAATCTGTTCACTTCCTTTCAAAACAGACAACTGAAAAAAGTCTGTTCAAGGCATCCTTGCAGCCACGGTCTGAAATGTTTCTCTATGTTCTCACGGTTATTAATAGGGCGTGCTGGAGGGACAGATTCATCACCCAGAGACTCCCCATGCTGTGGAACAAAATCCCGGTACATGTGAGGCAGAGCACCTCGCTGTCTTTGTTCAAGAGAAATCTTGACCAATGGATGGGAGATCGCAGATATACCCCAGGGATTATCTCAGTGTCACTGCTTGACAGAGGCACAGCAAAATAATGGGCATAGTATCTTCCAAACTAAAGGGGTGGCGAAAGCCACAAAACTCTGGGCTAGGCTTATAAATGCCCTTGGGCAGATAGCCTAGTATGAACCTATGTATTTCCACCCTTTCCAATGATTACCAATGTACTTCTAAAATTCAGAAGGAATTACCAAAGGTCTTTGTGGTAATCCCCTTTTAGTGCAGGAAAGCTGGTTCTCTCTTTTAATGGCAATGACCAAAGGGAATTACCACAAACTTCCTCACCAACTATTTCTGCTCACACAGCATCAGGGGCAAGTGATACACCCCACTTAGAGCAATTGCAGCTGACAACTTGCGTGATTCTGTTTTGATATCTTTTAGGCACTTGTTTCATTATGATGTGCAGCAGGTATTTAAGGAGGCAGAAAAACCTGCAACTAGAAAATCTTAATGTTTACAACTGGAAGAAATTTTATGGGTGATGTCTATCCAATAACAGAGGTCCCAAAAGGCTTTCAACTCTTATGATTTTGAAATATTTGTGTGAACTACTTAAGAGATGGTTTGTTATATGCTTCTGTCAAAGTGCATTGTGTGGCCATTTTAGCTTATCTGCCCATGTATCCCCTGCTTTTCTATCTCTTTGTGATCAGTTGCTGCAAGTGAGATCTCCCTTGAAAGCAAACTCTTCTTCCATGTAATCTCAATTCTGTTTTTGAAAAAAGTGACATTGCCTCCTTTTGAACCTGTCTTTTTAGGCAGATTTAAGGTCCATTACTTGGAAGACTGTTTTTTTTCATTGTTCACACAACTGCAAGGTGAGTCTCTCTGCTGCAAGCTCTCATGGTAGGTCAACCTTATCTAATTTTTCATAAGGACAAGGTTATGTTCTGCACAAATCCATCATTCATGCCTTAAGCTGTTTCTGAATTTACCTTGAATAAAGCCATCAATATCCCAGTGTTTTATACTGATCCAAAATATAAGTGAGAAAAGATTCTACACACATTGGATGTTTATGGGCAACTCAGTTCCTGCCTTGACATAACGCCCTTTAGGAATGCTGAAAAGCTGTTTGTCTCCTATATAGGGGCTAGGAAAGGTCAAACTCTCTGTCTAAGCAAACTGTTGCATGATGATTATGTGTCCTCCTGTTGTTCACCTTTACTCCCACCATGGCAAATCTCTTCCAGGCTAGGCTAAGCTCACTCGACAAGGGTTTTATCCTCTTCAATGGCACATTAGAAAGGGGTGGTCTGCAGAAGCATTTTGTAGACAGCAACCTTGTTCTCTGTTTATACCTTAAGAAAGCACAACAAACTGTATTCCTTTTCAATGTCCAGAGCAGGATTTTCTAGGACCATTCTCCAGGGGCTCCTGGATCCTTATCCTTCTAGCTCCCAGGTTGGGTAAGCTTTGAGAATTTACCCAAAATGCCACTGAGGCAGTGGGAATGATGACCATAATTCATTTGCACAAGTCCTGCTTACCAGTACCAATAGATGTTCTAATCCTTCACTGCCTGAGTGGCAGCATCCGCCCATCATTCCCCAGACTGCCCATAGTTGAGGTAGGTTTCAACCTGTTTGATTCGGTTGTTGTTGGATTTGATCTTATATGATATTATGATTGACTGCAAATCTTCTCTTACTAGATGATTCTAGCTTCCTTTGTAGAAATGAAAAAACCTGAACACTCGCTTTCAGTGACAGCTAAAAGCTTCTCTGTCAGGATATGCTCAGCCAATCATCTGTCACAGGAAGAGAGAGGGAGGAAAGTCTGAGTTTTGAAAGCTGGCCAGTACTGGGCTCCCTTAGCAGATAATGCCACTAAGTCAGTGAGGAATTTGAACATCTACTGTTACAGGTAAGTAGGACTTACACAACTGTACTTTCTCCTATAGAGCAGCCCTAAGGACTTACACACCTGTACTTTCTCCTATAGAGCGGCCCTAAACAGTAAAACAGAAAACTCATAATTTGTATAAAAAAACTGTTACAAATGTACCAGGTTAGTGTGCCTATGACAGAGGTAAAACTAGGTTTTGACTAACTAAACATTTCTCTGATTTATGTGTTTTAACAGCAAGGGTCTTAATGTAGGTTACTTATGGAGGCACTACATAAGCTAATTTTCAAAGGCTTAATAGGTAAAATGTATCACAAGCGCTGTAAGGACAATCTCACACTTACATGAAGTACAGTACTTACAGGCCAGACCTTAAATATGTTTGCCCATGTCAGAGATTCATCAGCACTTATCTCGTTTTTATTTAATAAACCGTGGTTTAAACAAGCAATACCAGCTTGAATCCTGTTTTCTTATTTTAAAAAGAATGAGATGTGATCTTTAACACGGATCTTACACAACAACAATCTATTTCAGTAATTTGTATGCTAAGATCGTTGCTGTACAACTACTTTTCTTATTGATGAGTCCTATAACTGGGTACATCCTTTGCACTAGTCAGCATTTGGCTTTGTGTTATCAAAATTTCCCCATGTTTGAGGACTGATGAACGTCATGCTGTTATGCTTCAGTTACATAACTGCACTTACCTTCCCCGACCGTTAATTAACCTCCAGTTTATTTTAGCTACTCTCACAGTTTGGATCTCCATTCTTCTTATAATGCGTAAAATTGTATTTATTACGATGCTATTTTGGTTTGAGTGATTGTTGAAACTCATCCAAATCCCTCAGCAGATCATAGAAGGAAGTTCCTCTTTGGATTGGTAGGAGGGCCCTTCTGAACGTCCATTGAGTACAGTGAAGATGTTAATTGTGTTTCACTAGTGCAGTAATAACTGCTAGGGATTTTCTGCTGTGGAAGCCCTTGGCTGGCCTGAATATCAGAAATCTGTTCCCATCTTCCTGGCCTGGCAGGATGCCCATGCTCTGATATTAGAATGTCAGCCTATAAGGGTCATTGGCCAGCACCATTTTCTCAGTTCTTTCTTACCATCAGAGCCTGATATAGCTTTTGAGTATGTCAGAAGGCAAAAAGGTATATTCTAAATCAAATATACCATTGGAGAATGTATTTTATTATACTTAATTATCTGTACTGTTAGATGTCAGTAGCTAAGACTAATGTTTGCTTAGAGTGTGGGAAACAAATTCCTAATTGGGATATCCACACTGTGTGTTTATTCTGCTTGAGCCTGGAACACGATCTGCCCAACTGTCCCTAATGTGCTCACCTTAAATCATAAAACTTTTAAGCATATGGCCAAGTCACTAGAAAGGTTTTTAGAGAAAGTGAGAGAGCTTCAGTGGCCATGCGTGCTATGGCATCAACTAATCACATGCTAAGGCACGGTATCAGCAAAAACGTGTCCAAAGACAGGGTGCCAGACAACAGCCCATGAGTGTCAGATAGTTCTCCCATGATTGTCAAAGGACAAGAGGCACATTCTTATTCCCAACAAACAACAGCGATATTGTAGCCAAAGCCTCTAGTGAGACTTTTGGAGTCCACCATGCTGCTGTCCCCCTTTGCATCTGCTTGAGCCAAGGGACTTAGGGTGTTAGATGGGCTAGGAATTGATTTTCAAACACAGTTTTTCATCTCCCATTCCAGATCTACTGATAGGGAGGGAAAAATCCCCCACATCAGAGAGGCATTCTCAGCAGACCAGGCCTAGGCAGCTAACAACCAGTGCCACACCAAAGACCAGACCTGAAGCGAATCATGAGAAGGCTGCTTCCAGCTTACCACAGCCTAGACTTTCTAGGTCTCAGGCACTTCAGGCCCACCTGCAGGACCTGACCAGATTAGCTGAGGATCTCCTGGATTTTATGAGATCCAGACAGCTGAGCCATGACAGGGTCCCTGCTCCAGGATGTTTTCCTACTAATAAGAAAGAGGACCCTCCCCCCCACACACACGGTCTTCATATTCCTATCACTCAGATAAAGATGAGTTGACTTTTTGTGGACCAAATTTCCTCATTGTCTTATGCCAACTCTGAGTTAGATGAAAACCTTACCTTAGCCTCACCACTTGTGGATTTTTCTTTTGGAGTGACTCACTACAAGATGAGGAGGTCCTTCATCTGGGAGGCTCAGTATTACCCTCAATCTATGAAAATAGTGAGAGAATTTCTTGGGCACAAACCACTAGTTATTCCTACAGTTCTAGAGGTTGTGGATGATGTTATACAAGACACTTCCCTGCTGCCTTACTCCAAGCCTCCTGCCCTCTGGAAAACCAATCATTTTTACAAGGATCCTGGACTCTCATTAGCACCTCTTTAGAAACTCCGTGGAAGATACTCTGGAGGTTTCCTCTAGGAACCCCTTGACAAATGACAGTAAGGGTAGAATCCTGCACATATTTAGCAAGAAAGTGTACATGTCAACTACTCTCGCTATGAGAGCTTTAAATTGTCATTTCCATATGGTTAACCTTCTTGACTCCCTCCTGGTCCAGATGAAGCAAAAACTGGAAAGGATGGAAGATAGAGTTCTCCAGAAGTAACTGTTAAAACTATACAACACTTGTTCTCAGGTCGCAAAACACCACTTACATTGTAGATGTTCTTCGTGTTTCACTGTTATAGTCATTACATTTGGTTTATCTGCTTGTAGGTAGCCCTCAGTCGGCCTGATTAACAAAGTCTTGGGTCCTGCATCAGTTGCTGTCCCTTCTAGCATGACGTCAGGTCGTCGGGTATAAAACATGCAGCTGACACCATTACATCAGTCTTTCTTGCCGTGCGGTGCCCGAAGAAGTTAATAATTGCATTACTTGTGGAAAGCAAATACCTCATAAAGATTTTCATTCGTACTGTATTCCTTGCCTAGGCCCTGACCACAACGTACCTTGCTGTCGGTTTTGTGCTTTATTTAATCAGCGCACTATCCGTCGTCGGTATATTTTCACCTCTAAATATTTCGGTTCTCGGTTTAATTATCCAGAAATGTCATCAGTTAGCCATCTGACTACCAGGATTCTGAAAAAAATACAAAGATAAAGACAGAGACAGGCCGCCGAGGTCCTAAACTGCCGACGACGCTTTTCCTAAGTCAGTCGCCAGTACTCAGTGAGGTGCTTTCGCAGCCCCTGATACCCACTACTTCTGATTCGCAGGCCTTTACTGAGACCCATTTGGAGTCCGTTATGCCACGAAATGCTTCAACTATGGAATCCTGGATGTCTCTACCTTGGGTGGGTCTGGAGCCGCTGTGCAGGCACCGGCTTCTGAGGGTGTATTCAGGCCTATGGACTTGCATATTAAACCGACGCCTCCTTCTTTACTTAGGCCTAAATATCGATCCATGCCTAAAAAAACGACGCCCAGGCCACATGCTCGGGCCTCTATGCCTAAAAAACAAATGATCAGAATGGCTGAAGATCTAATAACTCTAATCAGGCGTATTCAACCCCCCCCCCCTAAGAGGCCTAGGACTGAAGTTGATTATGAATCTTCTGATCAGGATTCTGTTCTTTCTGATTCTGATGATCTGGATTTGCCCTTATCTACTTATGAAGATACTGATGCAGATGACTCCATTCCCTCTGCTTCCCCTCCTGAGGATTTTTCTTTTGGGAAAACCTTACATACTCTAAGGGAGCATTTCCACTGGGAAAGCCAGGATTTTTCTGATTCAAAAAAGAGGCTTGGGGATTTCCTTCTCTTACCTCAGCATAGGCCTTTAGCTATTCCTTCTGTATTAGACATTGTTGATTATGCTTTTTCGGAATCTAGTTTGGCCCCTGATTCCCTTCCTCCTGCTCCCAGAAAACCTGACAGATACTACAGGGTCCCTGAGTCCCACAAGTTCCTTTTTAAAAAATCCTATTGCAGATCCAGATACTATTTCACAAGGGTCCAAGGGCATTAAGGCTTCTACTGCTAAAAATCCTACCCCTTCTGATAGAGACTCCAGGGCGCTGGATAGATGGGGTAAGAAGGTTTACACTTCTGCAACCTTGGCCATTAGGGCTTTAAACTGTCAGTTTCATATGTTAAAGTATCAACAACATGTTATTGGACTGCTTAAACAGAAAATGATGTTGATTCCTGACTGTGTGGAAAATAAAGAATTACAGGATTTAATGCATTCTGCTGAACAAGTTGGAAAGCATACTTTGCAATGTGGTTTTGATTCATTAGAGGCCTCTTGCAGGGCTGCTGTTACTGGGTCTGTGCTCAGAAGGCATGCTTGGCTTAAGGAGCAATCTTTGCCTGATCATGTTAAAGCTAAATTGTTGGATGCTCCTTTAAATCAGGACCGCCTGTTTGGCAACAAGGCTGAGGAAGTTCTTAAAACGATGGAAGATAAAGCTAAATCTATGCAAACTGTTAAAGATTTTTTTTACAAGTTCAGCCTACTAAATTTAGTAGGCACTGGCCCTCTAAGAATTGGTCCTTTGTAGGCCCTTCCAGGTCTTCTCAAGCCAAACCCAGATACAGCAAAAACCCCATGTTTCAGTCCTAGGGGACACACAGAACTAAGCAGTGGGGGGCCTCTACTTCCAAATCTGAGAATAATAAGTCTCCCCCCTATGATAAACTATCTCAATGACTTCCTTTTAAAATTTCCAAGCATTTATCAACTGACTGCCCCTTGGGGGGGGAAAGATTGTTCTTCATGCAAAGAATTGGGAACTCATTACCCAGGACAAATGGGTTTTAAATATAGTTTCCCAGGGATACAGATTTCACTTCCACACATTGCCAACACCAAGCAGGTGGCCGGACCTACCCCCAAATCAGTGGGCAGAGGCCCAAAAACAAGTACTTTCTCTCTTAAGCATGGGGGCTATTCGACTGGTACCAGAAGAGGAAAAGGGGCAAGGTTTCTACTTGAGACTTTTCCTGGTACCCAGAAAAGACAATTCACGGTGTCCTATCCTGGACCTGTCTACTCTAAGCACCTTTTTGGAGATTCCAGAATTCAAGGTGCTGACTCTTCACCAATTACTTCCTATGCTAGGCAAAGATGCCTGGTTGTCAACACTAGATTTAAAACAAGCATACCTGCACATCCCAATCAGGGAATCTTGCAGAAGATACCTACGCTTCAAAGCAGGCTACACACACTGTCAGTTCTCTGCACTGCCCTTTGGCTTATCTACTGCGCTCAGGGTATTCACAAAGTGCCTAGCTCCAGTTATTGCATTTTGCAGGCAAAGAAATATTCAAATATACCCATACCTGGACAATTGTCTAATTCAGGCAGAAAGCCAGGACATACTTTTGAATCACCTGGCCTTTGTACAAAGGGTTCTAACTTGTCTGGGGTACACCATAAACGAATAGAAATCACACCTGGTACCCTGTCATCAAATTATATTCCTGGGAGCAAGCTTGAATCCAACTTCCCAGATGGCTTACCTCACGCCAGAGAAACAAATTCATTTGACAACCTACTTCAAACAAGTGGCCACAAAAACCCTGCTATCTGCAAGACAAATACTGCAAGCCTTGGGGTTCATGGCCGCCTGCATTCTTCAAATTCCATATGCAAGACTGCATATGAGGAAACTACAGTGGTATCTAAAAAGCCTATGGTGTCAACATTCTCAAGACCTGGAAACAGTGATTCCTATCTTACCTTCCCTACGCCTAGAGTTCCTTTGGTGGGCAGAGGCCTGCCACCAAAACAAGGGACTACCTTTCACACCACCCCCTGCCACCCAAACCCTAACAGACACATCAGACTATGCATGGGGGGCTCACCTGGCAGGGAAGTGCATTCAGGTCAAATGGGACCCAAGTCAAATGCACCTGCATATCAATCAAAAAGAAATGTTAGCTGTACAGAATGCTCTGACAGCCTTCAAGGACCACATTCTTCCAGGACAACTAATGGTAAAGACGGACAGCACCACTGTTATGTGGTACATAAACAAGCGGGGGGTACATATTCTTACCCCCTCTGTAGATAGCCATGGCATTGTGAAAAACAGCCTTGAGCTACCAAGTGCACCTACAAGCTCAATTCCTACCAGGAAAATTAAATACACTGGCAGACGGACTAAGCAGAAACCTCATGGACCCACAGGAGTGGAAACTGGAACCAAGAATTTTCAACATGTTGACAAGCAAATGGGGGAGCCCAGATATAGACCTGTTTGCCTCTCCTCAGAACTATCAATTGGACAAATTTTGCACAAGGACTCCCCACAAACAAACCTGGAAAGTGGATGCTCTGTCCTTCAGCTGGAAAAACCTATCAGTGTATGCCTTCCCCCTCTGCTCTCCAAAGTACTAGTAAAAATCAAACAGGACAAACCAAGGATGATTTTGATTGCTCCAGACTGGCTGCGCCAACACTGGTACCACCTCCTGCACAGTGTGTGTCATGGTTATCTCCATGGCACCTGCCTCAGACTCCTTCCCTGCTGTCTCAGAAGGAGAACCAGATTCTGCACCCTCAGCTTCTAACACTGAACCTTGCAGCCTGGCTAATTACTTAATCTCTCCTTTACCATCTCATAGCATACCTGTGATGGATATCATTTTTAGAGGCAAGGAGGCCTAGTACTAGAAAATCTTATGCTGAAAAATGGAAAATATTCTGTGCCTGGAACCAATCTCAAAGGTTGAGCATAGCAGCACCCAATTTACCTCAGATTTTACAATACTTAACTGAGATGCTTCACAAGGGCCTGTCTTTTTCCTCCATTAAAATCTACGCCTCAGCCATTTCAGCTCATTATAACTCACAACCACACTCCTCTTCTCTCATCCACTGCTCAAGCAGTTCCTCAGAGGGACCAAAAATTTGAGACCACCCAGGAGAGCTCCAACACCAGCCTGGGACCTTAACTTTGTCTTGGAGAAACTCACTCTACCTCCTTTCGAGCCAGCTGCTACTGCAAACTTAAAATTTATTTCTTGGAAAACAGCTTTCCTTTTAGCAATCACTTCAGCTAGAAGGGTATCTGAATTACAGACCCTTATGGCAGTGGAGCCTTTCATCATCTTTCATGCAGACAGGGTGTCTCTCAGAACCAATCCATCCTTCATACCCAAGGTGGTATCCAGTGTGGCTCTTAATCAGTCCATTCATTTGCTAACCTTTTTTCCCAATCCACAGAATAAAGGGGGACAGATGCTGCATTCCTTAGATGTGCACAGGCAACTTAGATTCTACTTGGACAGGACTAAACCTCAAAAGAAATCTGAACAGCTGCTGGTGGCATTTGCTGCAGGGGCAGAGGGGAGGGCTATTTCAAAGCAAACCATTTCTAAATGGATAAGCCATTGCATTCATTTCTGCTATAAGCACCATGGAAAACCTATCCCCCAGGGGATCACACCTCACTCCACCAGGGCTGCATCTACCTCTACAGCCTTTCTCAGAGGCGTCCCTACCAGGGACATCATAGAAGCTGCTACCTGGAGTTCTGTACATACTTTCACCAAGCATTATCATTTGCCAATTTTCTCTAAATCCAGAGCTGTCTTTGCCCCTGCAGTCTTGCAGGGACTTATAGCTGGCCCTAATGCTATCTAAATTCCTCCTCCCAACCTTTGCTTTGGGAATCTACCCAAATGTAATGACTGCAACAGTGAAACACGAAGAACATAATACAGTTGTGTACATTTACCATAAATGCAGATGTTCGAGTGTATTCACTGTTGAAGTCCTGGTTACCCTTCCTCCAGCCCCCTAATTTCTCTTGGCTATACCTCTACTTTCCTTTACTATGCTTAAAAGCCTTTTTGGTGTATTTGCTTTTTTTGTTGGAGGTATATCTTTGTGCTTTTATATTTAATTGCTTCCCATTAGGGGGGCACCTGACATCTGGGGCAAGAAAAACTGATGTAATGGCGTCGGCTGCATGCTTTATACCCCTGACGACCTGACATCATGGAAGAAGGAACAGCAGCTGATGCAGGACCCAAGACTTTGTTAATCAGGCTGATTGAATGCTACCTGCAAGCAGATAACCCAAATGTAATGACTGCAACAGTGAATACACTCGGAACATCTACATTTATGGTAAGTGTACACAACTGTACTTTTTGATGCTTTATAACCATCAAGCAGAGTAGCTGTGTCTGGGTCTTTTATTAGGAGACATGCTTGATTAAAAGAACAGTCTCTTTCTAATCACATTAAATGAGAAATTATGAATGTTCCATTTGACAAGCAGCTTATGTTTGGACCTAAGGCTCAAGCTATATTTAAAAAAAATGGGGACAAGGCAAGTCCGTACAAGCTGTCAAGGACGTTATGCAGGTTCAGCCCCAAAGGTAAGTAGAAATTACCCTGCAAAATTCAGGTCCTTTATTGCCATGCAACCAAGACTAAGGAGCAGAAAGGCAGCAAAGATGGCAAGCTGAACAAGGATCCAAGCCTAGTGGACCCCACCCCAGAGGTCTAGCTGTGACTCAGCAGTACACCTCACTGTCCTCCCCATAAGTCCAAACTTTTCCTCCAACAGGGCTCATAAAGAAGCTTTCCCTCTTCCTAAACATGGGGCAAAACATAACTCAGGACAATTGGGTCCATCATATTATAAGGACATGGTACAAACTGCAGTTTGCCTCTTAACTGGTATCTGCAAGTGTCCCAAATGACAGCTCTGGAAGGCTCAGACCCAAGTAAAGTTTCTTCGAGGACAGGGGTGCATAGAACCAGTCTCTCATAAAGAACTAGGTATATTACTCTATATTCTTTCGAGTGCCAAGAAAAGTAAGTCCCTAGAGACCAGTTCTAGACCTGTCATGACTAAACAGGTACTTAGCAATCCCCAAGTTCAGTTGCTTACAATGCAAAAGCTTCTGTCTGTGCTTTCCCTTCAGGCCTTCATGGTCACCTTCAGTCTAAAGGATGCCTACCTCTATATACTCATAGCAAAGGAACACACGAGGTATCTCAACATCTGGGTAGGTGGGAATAACTTTCAGTTCTGTGCATTGTGCTTTGGCTTATCTACTGTTCTGAGGTGTCCAGTAGTTGCCTTTTGTAGAACCAAAGGCTTGCAGATCTACACTTACCTGGATGATTACATGATCCAAGCAAGTTCTATGAAGGAAACCGGAAGCTTCTCTTCACCTGACCATGACCTGCCTTTCAAATCTGGGATTCTCTCTAAACGTAAAGAAGTTTAACCACACGTCCACAAACACACTTGGTGTTTTTAGGAGTGTGAAAGAAATTATGGCAGTCCACAGTGCATCATTGCATTAAAACAAAAGCAGAAACCAGGCAACCTTTTGAGACAACACTACAGTGATGTGGTAAATAAACAAGGAGGTACAAATTCCTACTGGCTCTGCCACCTAGCATTGGAGCTATGGGAAGCAGCATGAGTTATGAGGTTTGCACCTAATAGCACATTATCTCACAGGAGAAAGCAACAACCTTTGCAGACCATCTGAGCAGATCAGACTTGGACTCCAATGAGTGCATGCTGGGAAAAGCAGATCTTCAAGAAAATCACAGATAATGAGGTATGCCAGAAACAGACCTTTTGCCTCCAAATAAAACAGGTAGTTAAAAAAGTATTGTTCAAGGGCCCCAAACAACAGCTCCTGGAGGACAGGCACCTTCTCCTGCCCATGGACAATTCTATTTCTGTATGCTTCCCCTCCCATAACTCTCATCCCCATTTTACTTATAAAAATCAGGGAGGGAGGGCTGGGATGATCTTATCTGCACCCTTCTGACCAATGCGGCATTGGTTTCCTCTGTTGCGCATTTTGAGCAGGCAAGGGGTGGACCTGTTGACCCAGAACAAAGAGGCCACCATCCACCCCAACTTGACCATGCTGAAGCCGGCAGCCTTGATGATATGATCCTTGTTCCTCAGGACCCACATAGGACATTATACTTATCTTGAAAGAGGTCAGAAGAACCAGGAGCAGGAAACCAAACATTTCTAAATGGAAATGATTCACAGTATGGTGTCATACCAAGGTCCAACAACTTCTCATAGCTAATGTCCCTTTGATTTTGATCAATTTGGAGGAGCTTTTCATCAAGGGTCTCTTTACGTCTCTATTAAAATTCATGCCTCTGCTATCTTCACTTGTCTGCCAATGCAGTCCCCATTTGTTTTCTCAACCTCAAGTCATTATCCTGGATGATATGATCCTTATTCCTCAGGGTCCACACAGGAAATCATACTTATTTTAAGAGGTCAGAAGACCCAGTACTAGGAAATCAGACATTTCTAAATGGAAAAGATTCACTATATGATGCCAGACCAAGGGCCAACAACCTCTCATAGCTAATGTCTCCTTGCTTTTGCCCTGTTTGATGGAGCTCTTTGGCAGGTACCGCCTTACTTCTCTATTAAAAGTTATGAATCTGCTGTCTTCATTTTCCTGCCAATGCAGCACCCAATTGTTTTCTCAGCCTGTGGTGAAAAAGTTCATCAAAGCCATCATCCACCTAATTGCACCCAGGAGTGCTCCTGCAGTTTCCTTAGACCTCGGTTTTGTATTAGAAAACTCACTTTGTCTCCCTTTGAGCCTGCCACTTCTGCAGACATTAAATTCTTATACTGGATCATTTCGGCTAGAAGAATCTTAACAGGCACTAATGCATAAAGAGCCCTTTCTCAGGTTTTATCCAGAGTTTCACTGAGAACTAACCCCACCTTCATCCACAAGGTGGTAAAGAGAGCTCTGTGTGAGTCAAACAGTCCAAATCCTGCTCTCTGTTCAGACCTACAGAATAGTGGGTATGCACAGACAGCTGTTTTTTTTTTTTTTACTTGGATTAGATAAAAAAATTCCAGAAAGTGTGATCAACTCCTTCTGGCTTTTGTTCCAAACAAATTAGGCAAACCAGTAAGCAAGTAAACTGTCTGTAAAATGGCACATTAGAACTCATTCCACCAGGGCCATAGCTACCACTGTTGCCTTTATCAGGGAAGTGTTTGCCCAAGATATTCTGAAGACAGCCACCTAGTCCACAGTCCTCACGTTTTCTAAGTGCTACAATTTGTCCTGTACCTCTAGAGCAAGAGCTAAGTTCACTTCTGCAGTCCTGCAGGAGCTCCTATACTCTATTTGATATTTGCGCTCCAGCCACCCTTCTTATAGCTCTGGGCATCCTCCCAAGTAGTAGTTACTGCAACAGTAAAACACAATGAACATAGTACAGTTGTGTCTACTTACTATAAATGAAGATTTTCAAGCAACTTCACTGTTGCATTATCATTAACCTCCCTGCTTCCCTTCTATTTTTGCTCTGGGTTGGGGTGGGCTGCCACTATACCTCTCCTTAAGGTCTCCTCCCCATTTAGATACCATATTCACATCTCTTTTACCTTTAACCTACTGGGGGCAGCATAGATGTGTGGTACTCCTGGCCTAGGGCTAAGAGAGTGGGTTTCAGTCCTGTGAGGGCAGAAAAGACCTGAAAAAATGGTACCAGCTGATAACCCTTATACCCTGACATTGAAGGAGAGGGCATCTGCCAGGCCAAGAGGATAGCCTACATTTATGCTAAGCAAACACAACTGCACTTTCTTTCTTCTTGGATTTCATTCAGAACACTGGCTGGAACTTAGTTCTTCAAGAAGTAAGTTCACAGTTTGCATGTTCTCCCAGTCCTTGGAGGGGCATGGATTGTCTCAAGTAATGGGGACTGAATTCCATTTAGGCATGTTGTTATGATGGAGAACAGCAGGTCTGAGAGAGGCACAATTCCAGCTCCCTCTTGTTGCACTTCCCAGGATGCTTGCACTACTTACCCCCCAAAACGTCACTATGTATGTCTATTTTGCTGTTTACCCTGATGTTAAGGACAACCCCCTTGAGTCATCTGTCCATAGATCAGAAATATTCAGGGCCAAAGCTTCATCTTCAAGGACTTACCTCCAGGCCCAGCAGTGTTGGTAATCCTTGTTGTGGAGGAGCCATTATGTGAACCCTTGTCAGAATGCCTGACCTGGCATGAGAAAGTAATCTTTTTCTATTTCCTGGATGGAACTTAAGTCGCAGACATGGGATTTCACCCTCAGAGACTTTTTACAATGTTAGCATAAGTCCCGTAGCAGGCCTCTTTCCTTTATGTGTCCTTTATGTGCATGTGGTGACATATGGGCTCCAGGATCCCTGACAGATATTATGAGCTTCATGTACGCCTTGTCATAAGTCTTTGGTTGGGGCTTGTAGAACGTATATGGTTTCCTTCCCTTTAAGCAAACTTTGGAAATCTGTCAGTGGTAAGGTGCTTGTCATTGAGAAGGGCATGGTTTTGAGCCTCCCATTTCCTTAAACTTCTCTTTGGATGACATGTCCTTGGGAGGTCCTTGTGACTTGAGATGTCCTTCCATATCACTGTTGCAGTATTCTTTACAATAGGGATCCCCTGCCAAAGTTAACCCAATATCCGGCCTGAGTACCAAAGCTTTTAGGTTGTAATAGGTATGCTGTACATCACATGTATGCTCCCCATGCACAGCGTAGGGCATAAAGATGACATATGGATGTACCATCCTCAGAATTTCTTTGCCGCCAGACTGAGCACCATCTTTGATTATCAGTCTGAATGCTTGCTCATCTGCTGGTTATCAATATGTTTTTCAGATAAGTGCCCCATTGTTTTTTTTTCTTCTTATCTCCTTTCTGTTGTTTGGTTGTTAATATCATCCAGAAAGAGGGAATGCCAGTGTGGGAGACAGGATCATTACAAGCAGTGTTTGTTTTGCTTAGGTGCTTCTCACAACCATACATTTTATACTATTTGTCAGGTGTTTGTCCCAAAAACCTTGCATAGTCCACTCTCTTCTTTAGCAATTTATTTAGAAAACCAATATCTTAATTTGTTAGCTAAAGATATTATGGAGGAATCTTCCCGGCCAGAGGGTCAGCCATCCGTGAAGAAGATGATGACCAAGAAAGCTTAGTTGGATTCTTCTGCTGAACTGCCTTCATTGGATATCTCTCTCAAAATTAGTGAAAACACAGATGACTGACTGTTTTATCAATTGGCAGACATCCATGGAGGCCTTGCAGATGTCTGCTTTGGATGTTTGGGGGAAACCACGGCTGATTATTTCCGAAGGGCTTAGGGTTATTCCTCAAATCTTGGTGAGAGAAAAGATACCTACTATGCTTATAGAGTGCCATCAGGGGTCAGAGCCTCCTAAGGTATTTAAGGTTGATATCCTCTTAAAGAAGAAGCAGAAAACTAAGCACCTTTCTCCTGCTCCCAAAGATCCTCAAGAGTGAATGGCAACATTTCATTCAAGATCTGTTTAATGCCCTTATGGCTCTAAAGCCTCCTTGGGGGGGGGTCTCTGTTCCTGATCCCCCTTGGTCTTCTACCCATCTTAAGAGGCCTAGGGGGCAGGTTTCAGATGTTGAAGAGGTGGGTTTTGATGAAGAATCCTTGAACTGTTCCTCACAGATTCTCTCTCTTTTGGATTATGGCTCTAAGGAAGAGAAATCTATTAGTCCTGAGTCTCCTTTTGAGGAGATTTCTTTTGGTGACACAATTTCCCATATGATGGAGTTTTTTTTAAGAATGTCTCTGATGTTCAGAAATGGTACTTTGAGCTTCTTCAGATGAAGTCTCATAGGCCCTCTACTGTCCCTCCTGTTCTTGCTGCCTTGTCGTATGCTTTTTCCACAGCTTCTAAGGTGCCTGACTCCCTTCCCCCTACTCCTAAAAACTGATAATTTTTCTAAGATGCCTGAGGACTGGAAATTTCTTTATAGGTGCCCCTCTGTTGACCCTTCTCTGCCTTCTACAAAGTTCCTTCCCTCTGACAAGGACAGCAGAACTATGAAGAGGTTGGATAAGGAAGTGTATACTTCTGCTACCTTGCCCTTTAGATTTGTAAATTACCAGACCAGGTATATTTTAGCTCTTCTCTCTCAGGCTTGACAATCTTCCAGACTCTGAGGGAAATTCTTCAGCTCTTTCTTTACTAGGGACAACTTCTCAGGCTACTTGCCATTCTACTAAATGCAGCTATGATGCAGCTGATTCATTGTCTAAAGCTGCTGCTTTTGGTTCTGTGTTGAGGAGGTTTCCCTGGCTTAGACTTCAACCTTTGCCTGATGATATTAAAGCTAAGTTGATGGATGCTCCTCTATATAACAGACATCTTTTTGGTGCTGCTGCTGCTGAGCTGCTGAAGTCCCTTTGGGAAAAGGGTAAGGTTTTACAGGATTTGAAAGATATTTTTGTCTCACCTGTTCTCAAGTTTCAAAGATCTTACCCTCATAAACCTGCCTTTGTCCATAGACAATCCCACCCTCCCCAAAGGTAAAAAGGGTGGTAGAAGGGCACCTCCTGCTAAGTCTACTCAAACTTCTACAGCTCAGAACCCTCCTTTTCCTGACAAACCAGGTGCTGTCTGGCTATCCTTGCTCCTCACTTAGTCACATTCATCTCTCTCTCTCTCTCTTCGTCTTTCCCTTTCCCTTCCTATTTGGTTAAATATCACTCATGATTCCATTATCTGCCAAGGGTATTTTATGGTCTGGAAATCTCTTCCCCCACTTTCTGGGCATTCCTCAGCCTCCTCAGGAACAGCTGCCCTTTTTGCAGAGGTGCTTTAGGGCCTGTTGTCTCAAGGAACAGTTCAGGAAGTTCCATCTCCTCAAAGGGGGAAGGAGTTTTACTCCAGTATGTTTTTAGTCTCCAGGAAAAAGACTGCTGGAGACCCATTCTGTATCTCTCTGAGCTAAACACCTTTTGAAGGTTCCTTCCTTCCTTCATTCCTGATGCTATCCCTTTAAACTTTGTTTCCTCTACTTCTTCCTCAGGCTTTTCTGGTTTCTTTGGATCTCAAGGATGCCTATCTCCATATCTCAATTCATCCTCTTTACAGGACGTTTTTACATGTATCTGCTGCTTTCTTGCATTTTCATTTTTCTGCTTCACCCTTTGGCCTTTTTACTGCCCCAGTAGTCTTCTTCAAATGCTTCACTCCTGTGATTGTTTTTTGTAAGTTAAGGAGAATTCAGATCTTTCCTTACCTGGATGACCTGCTCATTCAGGCCTCCTCACTAGAGATTTTATTTCAGCATCTACACTTTGCTATTTCTCTCCTGCAAAGCCTAGGGTTTACAGTGAATTTCCAAAAATCTTTCCTGAATCCTTCTCATGATCATGTTTTTCTAGGGTGAGGCTTCGGACAGTTCCAATGCTGGCATCTTTGTCTCCCCCAAGGCTTTAGCTCTGATTGCATTCTTTCAATCCCTTCTTCCGCTGGACTCCATTATGGCCAGGGAGTTTCTAAGGGTTCTGGATTATATGGTTTCCACCATTTCTTTGCTTCCTCTAGCCAAGCTCCATATGAGAAAGCTCCAGTGGTTCCTGAAGTCAGTCTGGCTTTAACATTCTTATCCTTTGAATTTTCCAGTTCCCCTTCTCCTTTGTCTCAAGCTGGAACTTCAGTGGTGAATTCATCAGTTGTCCATCAATCCAGGGCTTCCTTTACAACCTCCAGTCCCCTCTCAGAAATTCTTTACAGATGCTTCAGATCTGAACTGGGGGATTCCTTCGCTCATCTGAAAATGCAGGGCCTTTGGTCTCTTCAACCAAAGGAGGACCACATCAGTATCAAAGAGATGAGAGCACTTCTTCTGGCTGTTCAGGCTTTTCACTATCTTTCCTTACAGGGCCCCTCAAAGTCTTCACAGACAATACCACAATGATGTGATACATCAGCAAGCAAGGGGGGACAAGGTCTTTTATCCTGTGCAGACTAGCTCTTCAGGTTTGGGATCTAGCTGCCCAGTGTCGGGTGACCCTTCAGGCAGTTTACATTCTTTCAGTTCAGAACATTGTGGCAGATTCTCTGAGCAGGTCCATCACATGATCTCATGAGTGAATGCTTCACTGAGATGAGTTTTTGGACTCCTCAAGTAAATCTTTTTGTCTCCCTCTGAACAGGCACCTTCCTGTCTTTTGCACCAGAGTCCCATGTCCTCTGGCTTGGAAGATGGATGCCGTCTCTTTTTCTTGGAAGGGGATGTTTCTTTATGGCTTCCCCTTCCAGTCATGCCTAAGGACGAGAACAATGTTCTCCCAAAATTTTGTTGGTATCTCCCTTTTGACCCAGACAGCACTGGTTCCCTCTGTCTGTACTTGGCCAAGGGCAGTCATCACAATTTCCGTCACAGAGTGGACCTCCTTACAACAATACAAGGGGTCTCTCATCCATCCCGACCTGTCCACTCTTCAACTGTCATTGTGGATGATAGGGTCTTGATCCCTTTTAGACACATTTTTCTGAGGACATGCTTCAGGTCCTGCAGGAGGCCAGGAAGCCCATTACCAGATAATCTTGTTTGTCCAAATGGAAGAGATTTTCTGTCTGGTGTCTTTCCTGTGACTTGAATCCACTTACTGTGGAAGTCCCTTTGGTTCTCTCTTGTATGTGTGAATTGCTCAGTGCTGTGTTGTCATACTCCTCTTTTAAAGCCCACCTGTCAGTTATTTCTGCTTATCTGCCTTTGACTTCTATATTTAAAGTCAATTTCTAAAAGGTGTCCTTCATATTAGGTCTTCCAGAAAGCCTATAACTCCTTCCTGGGACCTAAATTTTGTTTTGGAAAAATTGACTCAGGCTTCTTTACCTTCTTTACAGAATTGTTCTTGGAAGACTGTTCCTCTTTTGGCCCTTCTCTCAGCTGTTTTTTTTCATAAGGACAGGGTTTCCCTTCTTACTAATCCTTTTTTTATGTTCAGGGTGGTTAATGAGTTGTCTCTTAATCAGTCTATTCATTTGCTTACTTTTTTCCCTTTTCCACAATCTGATGGTGAGAATGTTTTACTCACCTTGAATTTGCATAGACAACTCAACTATTATTTGGATAAAACTTAAGCCATTTGTAAATCTGAGTAGCTTTTTGTTTCCTTTCATTTTATATCTTTAGGTTTGGCTGTTTCTAAGCAAACTGTTTCTTCCTGGATATCTAAAGCCATTTCTTTTTGTTAATTTCATGGGGAAAGCCTTCCTTCTTCTGTTATGGCCCATTCTGCCAGAGTTGTGGCTTTTTCTGTTGCTTTTTTCAGGGGCTTGAATATCAATTCTACTCTTGAGGCAGCTATTTGGACTTCTGTGCATACCTCTACCAAGCACTATAATTTGGACTTTGTATCTAGGACTAGAGCCAGTTTTGCCAGGGTTATCTTTTATGGTTTTCTTGAGAGCTCTGCTGGGCTTACCTCCCCCCAACTTTCTTCCTAACCTTTTGTACTCTCCCTATTGTAAAGAATACTGCAACAGTGATGTGGAAGGGGTCTATATTATATGAATGAATGTTCATAATTTCGAACACTCTGAAGAGCACAAATGCTGGACTTCAAGTGCTTCTTGTGGGATTGCAGTACAGTGAAGGTTGGAATATTTGCCCTTTCCTCACTGTAGTGTGATCTCCAAGTTGGTATATATATTTAGCAGGGGTACAGCCCCCCACAATAACAAGTTTGAGGTCCAGAATTTTTGCTGTTTAGAGCTTTCGATGTTATGAACATTCATTCATATAATATAGACCCATGTGGAAGGACATAGTACAGTTGTGTAAAATCTTACCATAACAGTCGATGTACTTCTCTTCCTGTTGCAGTATTTGCTACCTCCCCCTGTTCCTTTTCTCCTTCTGGATGTACTTATTACCTCTTTGTGTCCTTAGACTGTCGTTCCTACTAGAGTTTTTCACTTCTGAGAATGGTACATCCATATGTCACCTTTATGCCCTATGCCACACATGGGGAGCATACATGTGACATACAGCATAATTATTACAACCTTAAGGCTTTGGTATACTGGCTGGATGTTGGACTACCCTTGGCAGGGAATCCATATTGTAAAGAAGACTGCAACAGTGAAGAGAAGGACATCGACTGTTATGGCAAGATTTTACACACCTGTACTTTTTTATGCATTTATCCCCTTCTTGCTCAGGTTCCTCCCAGATTAGGGAACCATTGGATACCCTGACCATGCCCCCTTAGAGCCAGCCTTTGGGCTTAGCATATTATATTGGAAACCTGAGCATACCCTAACTGTGGTACTCTGGACTGCAGGAATGCCCATAGCAGGTAATGACCTCTGGCTATTTGGCACAACATATTGTCTGAACATATCAAGCTGACTCCTCTCTGGCTTTAATAGGTTGATGGTGTCCCAGAGACACAGTTTTCTTAAATCTGCTTCCTGAAGTGGAGTTTAGAACTTAAGAAAACTGATGCACAAAAGTATATTCCTTTAACATGCTGGGTTTTAGGAATCTCAGTAGTATGTCTGATGACCTAATTCAGTCCATCTAGGTAGAATTGTTACAGAAAAGCTCATTAACCTCACAGAGTCTGTGTCTAAGAAGGATTTTTTGCCTTTGAGTGTTCATGTTGGCTTTATGGCAGCTCTGTGACTTTTGGATTCTTTATATATTATTAGGCTGCAGGCAGTTATAATGTGCACCGCTGCAGAATGACATTGCTGAAGTCATCCTTCCTTGAAGAATGACTCTAGTGGTATCTTCTAGATGTTCCCCTCAAGGATGGAGTTTTTTCTTTGGCTAGGTATGCAGGCTGTGATCACTGGATTATTTGAAAGGAAGTGGGCCATCTCCACATTGAGAGAATTTTTCACTCTCCCTCAGCTTGCGTGTTTTTCCCAGAAGAAGAGGCTCCATAATCAAATAAGGTACAACATCAAGCATCTGTGCCTGCTGTCTTGTCTGTGCATGCTAGAAACCCCTGAAGAAGTTTCCCTGCTGATCTCCTCAATGCAGCTGGGATTCTGGTCAAAGCTGGCCTTGAAGTATGGCTTTTTTCTTTGCCTTGCAGGGAGAACTAATTTTTATGGTCTGAGGAGTACATGCAAGTCCTTTGTTATCTCTTGTTATGCCGGTCCTAGTTTTCCCTTCTCTTCTTCCATGGATCTTGATGACTTTCTTACCATTATTTGAATGTAAAAGTGGATGAATTTGCTAATTGCCAAGTACAGTTCCATGAGAAGAAACTCACTGTTTGCCAGTTTCCATTGAAAATAATAGTCATAATGGTTTCTATTAGTGTGCTAGTAAGGATTCAGAGGTTTTGGGCTTTTCATTTATCTCTGCAGTCGTACAGCCATGGAGTTAGTATATTCAATAACCGGGGTGGGGGAGGCAAACACCTCTCACATGGGGGTGTAGGAGAGCTTGTCTCTTGCAAACATGTTTTTTTGTGTGGTCAAGGCTTTGACTGTTTTTTGTTTATTTGACTGTAGCCTTAACAAAGTGTCATGAGATTGTTCATAGCAGAACTGGGTGTGACATGATGGAGATTTTGTGGAAGCCCTAGACTCAACCATCCTTGAGGTTGTAGAAGCTATCCCAATTTCAGGAAGAAGAGATTCCCCTTCTTGCCAGAACACAATATGAGTTTTTCAACTAGTTCTCGATCTTAACCTCCCTTCACACTGGGTTCCTTTTGATCCTATTACCCTGCTGTTTGTGGGAGCTAGAAGGGTAGTTTCTACCAGGGATGCATTTGCTCCTTATTTCATTGACCCTTACTGTATTTTTCTCCAGTTTTCTGTGGATGGCCATTCACTCTGTCGGGGATTCATTTTAAGGTCCCTTAGTCACTAGAGCCTATCCATGTGTTTGACAAGGTGGCCAAAACCTGGGTGGAGTAGAAATATTGTACTCATTCTTGTGAATTTCCTAAAAGCAGTTTGCCTTGCCAGAGATTTCTTGAATCTTCCCAGAGTCAGTCCCATCTTCCTCATTCACAATATTTTAGGGCTTACATATTTTGTTATTAAGCCTTTTCTGGCTCCCACTTGGTGGCTGCCTTTTATTGAGCCTGGGATTCACAGTCCATTTGTCAGTTGTCCTTTCTCTTAAAGTCTGCTGGGAGACTTGATATTGTGGCTTTGGGCACAGTCTAGATCTATTTTCTGATTTGACTTCTCTTTCTGTGTAGGAATACTGTCTCACTCTCTGGGGTGCCATGCACTCTTGTGAGTGTAGGTTTTTTGTGGTTTCAGAGAAATTTGATGTTGCATTTCTGTATGATTCATTCATCCCATGGCATCACACCCTGGTTTTGAGGCTCTATATTGCTGAACTTTCTCACTGATCTTTGACCAGTCTTTCTTTCCTACACCTCCTTCTGTAGCCTCCCATATTTGACTCAATATGCTGTCTGTAGTTTGGTGCCTTGTTATAGTCATTTCTCCCTTGCAGGTGTAAGTGGTGTTCTGAAGCTTTGGCTTACTATCAACTTTACTTTCTCAACAGTTGTCATTCCTGGGAATGAAAACATTCTGGTTGTCATTCTAAATTGCTCCTCTTGTCCTGTCCTGGAGTTGCAGGTTCCAACATCTTATCTGGACTGATTCTTCAGAAGTCAGGTACACTGAAGATCTGTTTTCCATCCCATGGGTGATAATGGTCACACCCTTACTGACTCTTCAAATGTCTGTTACACTGAAGATCAACCATTCATCCCATGGGGATGTCTTTCAATGTAATTGGAACCTTTGCTGGTCCTTTTGGCATTACTTCCCTGTAATGTGTGTGCTACACAGCCCCACTTCAGGGTCTGTCCCTGGATTTCACATGCTGGCCCAGCTGGTTTACTGACTGCCTGTTTCCTTAGTGCCATAAAGTGATTGAGAACTCTTTTACTTAGATTCCAAGTAAAAATAGTTCTGAATTTGGACGGTGCAGTAGGCTGTATTGACACATTCAGTGAGTAACACGTTATTGTTATCTAGGAAGCCTTTAAACTTATTCCTCACTTCTTCCATGAAAATTGTTGGGCAGTCCTCTACCCATTATTTTTCGTGGGGGGTGGCAGTTTGCTTGAGAATGCTGGATCTCTCTTTTTCTGTGAAGAACTCCCTTGAATAGACTTGGATTTCATGAACCACAGGCTTACATGTCTCCTGTTGGGCCTGCAGGCCCAGTAGTGCTGGAGTCCATAATACAGCTAACCTCCCATTCTAGTGGCTGCAGCTCTATCAAGGACTTTCGTAGCTTCAACTCCACGGATATGGAGATCTCTTTGCCTTCTCTTGGAGTTGAGTTCTCCTACCTTGATTTAACTTTTACTAAGAAAGTGGTGTTCTTTTCATTCTGAAACCAGTGTATCTTCAAAGTTGCATAAAATGCAAAAGAGAGAAGTGGCTTGTAATATGCAGTATGCATTATAGACCTACTGTAAAAGTAAATAAATCGTAATATTAAAATTACATTTACAATTTTAAGCCAGCTCTGTAACATAGAGTGATAAAGCCATGATTATGTCAAGAGATGACTCGAGTTCAAATGGGAGTTTGGGAGCCTGTAAGAGCTGGCCTAGGAGAATGGGAGTGAATAGCCAGTGCTGCGGTTGGCCTAGCTTACCAACAAGATAAAACGTAGCAAAAGCACTAGGTGTTACCTAGTGGTATTCAAGCCTGCCAGACCCACGCTCTCATAGTGCATTTGCACCAGGTAGCTGAGGGGAGCTTTGCATGCAGGCATACTTCCCTGCATAAGACTCTGAAAACAGAGCTCTGAGGAGCTATAAAGGGAGAGGAGAGTATTCTCAGGAACCATTCCCATGACCTTCAAAGTGTCTTTCTCCCTACCACATGACTCTTGCCTAGGAATGAAGGATCATTCGGAAATCCCAGGGAGGAACAAATGGGCCATAGGTCCCTCACATATGCCGGGAATACCCAACATTTGTCCCTTCAAAATGATTGGGCCATTTGGGAGTAGTTGAGCCATCAGGAGAGGTTTTGGTAGAGCAAAAAAAAAAAAAACTCTGCATTTACAATTCACACAAAATAAAACTGAACATTACATTAGCAAACAGGTTGGAGGAGACAAATCAAGAAATTTGTCATATGCAGATGATGTGGCATTACAGACAGTTTCTGAATAGCAACTTCAGCAAAGCATAGGGGAAAGAAATGCTAAACCGAAGGCATGTTGGATGAATCTGAGTCCAGATAAGACAGTTGCAGTGTTAGCAAATGGGGAAAATCAGAGGAAACTGAAATTGAGATAGAAGTGAAACTAGTAGAACAGGTTAACAGCTTCAGGTATCTGACAGACACAGTTGAGAAGCAAAATCTAAATGATGACGTCAAAACTAGAATCAGAGAGGCTGCAGCCAATTATCACAAATTGTTAGACATAATGCATGACAGAAGAATGCCAAAGAAGTTGAAAATTAAGGTGTACAAAACAGTGATGCAACCACTTCAACTGCATGGTACAGAAACCTAGCCATAAATGTAGAACAGTTGAGGAAGATAGAAGAGATGGAGATGAAAAGCACGAGATGAGGTGTAGGATACACACTGTAAGACAGACAAAAATTTTGACTTAAAAGCAGAAGCTCAAGTAGTTCCAGTTGCAGAGAAGATCAAAGAGAATATATTACAGTGGTTCAGGCACATGTGCAGGAAAGCAGAAGACAATCTGGTGAAGAAGATATGAGACAGAGAAGAAGAGGGTAAGAGGAAACAAGGTGCAGCAAAGAGATGGATGGATTGTATGACAGAAAACCTGCAACAATCAGGAATGACTTTTAAAGAAGGTAGGAGAGTGGCTTTTAACTGAAAGATATGGCAACAGTTGATGCCACACCCCACCCCTGTGTATAAAATGGTAAAAAGGGGTTTGATGATGAAGATGATTACATCACAGGTTTCCTCAATATCCCATAAAGCTACATCTCCTCATTCACATTTTCTAAAGTACACACAGAACTGTTCCAAACCTTTTATTGTCTACAGAGAAAGTTTCACAATAACAGTAAAATATGCTTTTGTCTATTATAAGAATAGTCAGTATAAGAATAATAACATCAATCCAAGGACTCGTACTTTTTCAATAGTTTTTCTGAAATGTCTTACTCTGCCATTTTACAAAGGTGTGCACAATAATCTCCAATTCTGTACGTAACTGGTTTCACACATGCTTTCATTTAACATATGACCTGTAATAAGAAATCTCTCATTCGAAAGATACCATGCAAAATTCAGCATACAAGGATTGTAAATTAATTTGTATTTTTCACAAGACATTTGTATATATCTTTTGTTAATGTATCACATTCCTTTGGCACTTAAATCTTCTTCAACACTTGTCAATGACAATGACTATTTTAAAGTTTGATACATATCCTACCATAATACTGCATATTTTCATTTTCCCATTCCTTTATTCTCCAACTGGCTAAATTTTAATTGATCTTTCTCAGGCATTACCCAAGCATCTGTGCTAGTTATTTAGATGGACAACTGATTCATCCTTCTGCTCCCAGATGGAAAGAATTGCAGTCATCAGTTTCACTTTTTAGTGGGTTGGAGAATGTGCTGCCTCTTTATGAGTAGTTGCCTTATGTGTTTGCTTAGTCTGTCCTTTGGTAGACTTAATCACCATGGCTTTTAGCCTGCAATGCTTTTCTTCTCCAGGTATTATTGTCTTGTTAGTGGCAATGTATGTAGGGCATTTTCTAGAAAGACTGTGCTCCAGGACTCTTATATGCTTTATTTTGGTACTGTCATCTGTCTCCTTTCTCCCTGATGGCTTAATGCTTGGGATGTAGTGTGAACATATGATCCATCAAGGAGTATCCTTGAAATTAGCCACAACACATGTATTCTTAGTATGTAATTTGCTTTACAAGAAGACCCTCCTCAGTAGGTTAGAAATACTCTCCCACAATTCCCCATTCAAGGAAGTATTCCAGTGAGATATGAGTAGCATATTACTTGCTTCCTGTGGGGTTTCCAAATTTTCATTGTTTCCTGATTTGTAGAAACATGTTCTGAAGTAGCTATGGGGTAAATAGCAGGAAGAGGTGATGAGACTGGTTATGTAGTTGATTTATAATGTTATGACATGAAACATCAGCACAGTGTTCTCCATGTATAGGAGTCTCTGAAGTCATTTATGCTGAATGTTGATTGATGGAGAGGATGAACCCAACAATAAGACTCCATCAAGAGGGTCCTACCATAGGGCAATTGATGTGGTAAAAATGCATCTGCTTTTTTTTTTAATTCAGAAAAAAAAACACAAGGCTCAAGCTTTCAAGACTTCTGAGGAAATCGTACTGTCAAGGGACCAAGAAGAATAACAATACCCCTGTGTAATAAATTACTAAACAAATAAAATACTTCTATGCCAGCAATTTGTTCTATGTTGAATGCTTCACTCTGACGTACATTTTGAAAGTGCCAAGGGTTTTGCCATGGTGTGGGGGTAACAGTAATATCCTCCCTTTCATGACAGAGATACCATCTTCAAAGTGTTGGTCCACAGCATGACTATTAAAAGCAACATGTGGACCCAATTTCTTTGCTATATTTTCCTTTCTCACCCCATATTGAGGAAAAGAGGGCCAGTTCTCATTTCAACTGCCTTCTTCACAAACATAAGAAAACAGGGGAGTGACTAATTGCTAATATGAATGGGCAATTGACTGAGTTAACTCAGATGCTGTGACATTTTACTTCATCTGTATGAATTCAGAAAAAAAATAAAAGTCCAAGACATCCACAAAAAAACAGTATTCCCAAAAATGTTCCAAGAAAGGTCTGAGGTCGTAGACTTTACTTCTGGGAAGAGAGGCCCATACCAGATCTCATTGATCCATACTATTTCATTGTACATATGAGATTTAGGATGATTATTCTGCAGTCAGCAATTCCCATGGTATTCAAAAGGAAAAATGAGACTGTACTCTTTTGTTAATATTCAGTATATTTTCCATCATATTAAAATTAAGGATACATTGCAAAAAATCTGCAGTTCAAAGTGGGTGGTTATCATTGTAAGTTTACAGCACTGCTGTCTGGACTTTCTTCAAATTCTTCAGTATCTGCCACATGCCCAGCCATCATAGTTACCTTTCTGCATAGGCAGATTGTCCATGTCTGCCAGTATCCTTTCTTAATTTGCCTAAGGAAGGCTACATAGAGAGAGGGGGAGAGAGAGAGAGGTAACCTTAACCTTTTCCAAACCTACATATTATGATAAGTAAATCTGTCAGATTCCTCCTTTGCATCATCATGGATGTTTGAGTTCTTTAAGGCAACACGGGACTCTTGAGAGGTAGAGAAATCTTTCCATTTGACAGAAATTTTATTCTCATGACAGTTATATTGAAATTGTTAAACTCCCATATCTCTTCTGTTGAATACTTTTTGTAGTGTTAGGTTACATGGTGGCAGCAGTAACTTCAGCTGTACTTTTAGCAAGAGTTTGCATGTTCCATTGATTTCCTCACTGCAGGACTTCTCAGCTTGTCAGTATTAAGGTAATTTCAGCAGTTTTCTTGTAGGATGATTCTATATTGGATTACTTTTTAACTAACCTTTAGACAGAAGTATTCCATTCCCATCTCTGAAGTCATTATAAAGATCTCCCTAGGGAGCATTGAGAAGCTGACATGGCACTTTCAAATGCACTGATGCTATTGCTGTGACAAAAGATACTGCACATAAACCTCCAAGAACTCTGGGGAGTCAGGTTAGGATTTCTTCAATCAACACTGAGATGTTAGAATCCTAACAGATATTACAACTAATCTCTGGTATTTGAACAGATAAAGAAGAACAAATTTCTCCAGAGCAGGATATATTACAAACCTGGAACTGGGCCTCGAAAAAGATAGTCCTAGATCAATGCCGTTCATATTCCAGGATGATTGAGTTGGTCAACTAATTTCCTCATTAGAGTACCCAACCAATAGTATTAATGGGAATAGAACCCCACGATGTTTATTGTAATGATCCTTGTAGTGTGCTGTTTAAATATGAATTGAATGTAATGACAAAGGTCAGTGCACAATGCACTCCACTCCGTTCTGTTTTTGCATTTTGAAGTGAAAACTCTTGATCTGCTTTGCTTCATTTATTTTGTCAGTCACTGAGTTTTTTCAGTGCCAAGTACAACTTTATCTGCATTTTATATTGAGATAATATTGTTTATAGTTAAATACTACTTTAACAATAAAAGAAACTTAAAGAGGAAGTGGCTCAGAGAATAATGCAATTTTAATTTCATTTTTTTGTTAAGTATGAAATATCTTTATTAAATTATCACTTATGACATAGGCAATCATACATTTATGTAAATGAAAACAAACCATATTGACATAATCCCACCCCAAGCATTTTACATCACAAACCATATTGACACAATTCCAGTTGCAAACATTGTACATCACTTACAATCTACCCAATCATTGTCAGTCAAACATTACATACTTAATTCATATCCTGCCTTCTTTTAAACCTCATTCTTCTCTGTATGTATTGTTCCCACATTTCCCATTTATTTCTATGTAATTTGCCCCTACCCTTTTCTAAAGATCCCATTTCCAGTAGTTTTATCTCTGTTACTACATTCACTACTTCTAGTACAGCTGGTTTAGACTTTGATCTCCATTTTCTAGTAATTACTTTTTTGGCAGTCACCATAATTAGGCTCAGCAAGGCCTGACTATATTTAGGCAATTCTGATTCTGTATCATAGCCGAGAAAAATCATTTCCCTAGTTACACCAATTTGCTCACCCAGTATTTCTGACAGAGTAGTCTGCAGGGAATCTTTAAAGTCTGCCTGCTTATTACACTCCCAGAAAATATGTCCCCAATTACTTGTGTCTTCCCCATCACTCTTCCATTTGCTGTCTTCCTGAGGAAAACTTCTCTGGAGTCTACTTGGGGTATAAAAATATCTATGTAAACATTTCTAAGCAAAAATCCTAAATCTTCTAGATTTTATTGCATATTTGGGAGACATACATATATCCCCCCGTTGTTTATTTGTGAACTGCTTATCCAGTCTCTCTTCCCACTCCTTTCTAACCTCCTCAGATTGATTCTTATAGTCATCATGCCATATTTTATTTGCCCTACTAATTATTCCTTTTTTAACAGTAGCTTATATTCTAGAAGAAAGTCTACCAGTGCTGGTCTTTCATTTAGGATGCCCTATTTCTTTCTCTTTGCCTATACTCTGATATCAATCCTTCATAGGGAAGGCAAGCTCTAACTTGCAGTCCACATACATTCTTGGCATATTCCATACTATTACCTTTCATTCTGTTGTTATTTGCTCCCAATATTCTGGTTCCTTTGCCAGTTTTCTCCAATAAATTCCAACCTCTCTTGTCTGTTGTAAGTATCCCTAATTGCAGTCATCCCTATCGATAGAATCTCCTTTCTCCACTCCCATGTTGGGCTTAGTTTTTAAAATACTTTCTGCTACTTTATGAATATAATATTCTGTATGATTATTGTTATTCTTCATAAAGGTCTGCATCCAAAATCCCAGTCTCTCCTTGTTTCTTGAGCTTCCCCCCATTTCATCATTATCCCTTTGCACTTTGAATTATAGATTTCTGATTGTTCTATGTATAGGAGCCTTAACTGTATAGTTCTAAAATACCCCTTCAAATCGAGTAATCCCAATCTGCCCTACTCTATTGAAAGAATCAGCTTATCCACCTTGACAGTTGCCATCTTCCTCTCTCATATAAAATCCTTCATCTCTTTATTAATTGCTATCCAGAACTTCTCCTCTGGTTGATAAAAGTATGTCTGGCCTGTGTATAAGATTAAAGAGACTAAAAACATTTTAACTGCTTGTATCTTACTATCCATAGCCATATAACAAAGCTTTCAATTTCTCAGTTTTTGTATTATCTTTTAAGTCTCTTCCCACATATTCTTAGCTGCCATAACAGAATAATTTTTCATCCAATCTCCTAAGTACTTCATTTTATCATGTCTCCATAAATATGGATATTGCTGAACCAATTTGTGTGTGGATACATAATTTACTGTGATTGCCTTTGTTTTAGCTTCACTGATTTTGTATCAAGAAAATATATGAAACAGTCTCAAAATGTTCTACAACATTGTAATGTCCTTTACTGGATTTATCAGGTGTAAAATAATATCATCTACAAATAGAGCTAGCTTTTCTTGACTACCATACCAATTATATCCTTAAATTTCTGAGTCCCTTATTTTCTTTGCCAGTGGTTCTAAATATAATTCAAATAAAGGAGAAAGCGGGCACCCCTGCCTGGTTCCTCTGCTCAAGCATAAATTATCAGAGAGAAACCCACCCACTTTAATTTTCACCTCCAATCTCTCATATATCCTCCTACTCAACCTTAGAATTTTATCAGGGAATGCAAGTGCTTCCATTGCTGTGCTCATAAAGTCCCAGTTTACTCTTTCAAATGCTTTCTCTGCATCAAGACCCACCAACAGTAGTGGTATTTTCTTACATTTTGTTTCCCTTTGGATAATCAGTGTTCTGTTAATGTTGTTAAATGTTTGTCTCCCCTTCACAAAACCACATTGATCCATATCTATCAACTTTGGCATTACATTTGCCATTCTTTTAGCCATTATAGACATAACCACTTTATAATCAAGGTTTAGTATTGAAGTGGGCTAGTATGAAGCTGGATTTGATGGATCTTTACCCTCTTTAGCTATTATAGCTACCGACAAGTTCTTCCTGGATGTTGGTAATTTGCCTCTTCTTAAAACATTAAGTGAAACCTTCCAGATCTTTATCATTTTTCCCTCCTAGCTTCCAGACTTCTACAGGAATACCATCTATTCCTGGACATTATTTATACATCAACATTTGTATCTCATCTCCTTCTATCCTAGCTGTTAGTAATTGGGCCTCATCTGCCTCTAACCTTGGCATAGTTAATTATTCCATAAACATTTCCATTTTTACCTTTTCTTGATTTCCAAATGTATCTGCTTTATACAGACTTTCATGGATTTTCCAAAATATTTCTGATACTTCTACAAGATCTCTTGTTATCTTCCTTATTATAGGTTCCGTAAGCTTGGCAACAGTCCTTTCTACTTTCTGTTGCGTTATGCTAAACGTTTTTGTGCTCTAGAGTTATTATCAGAAAATAGTTGTTTAATGGCAATCTTTCTAAACTCCTGCATGTTATCTAGGTAATCCCTTATTTTCTATTTAGCATTCTGCAGTTGTTCCTCTTCTTCTTCTTTTCTTGTTCTGTGAGATTCCCCCTATTTTGCTATACTTTAACATTTGTCAGTCCCTCTAAATAATTCTTGTTACTTCTTAACCATATCTCCTTTTCTTTTATTTCCACCCTATTTTTAAACTCCACTTTAATTTTATTCCACTTCCTAGATATATTTTCAGAAGAAATTTGCTAGCTTCTCTAATAGCTCCTGAATAATTTCCACTACCCATTCCTTAAATTCCTCTCTTTCAGCAGATAGGTGGGAAAGCACCAGTGTCTCATTTTTATTTCATTAGCTTGTGTTTTTATTTCAGTTATTATTGGCATATGATCTGAAATAGTTTTTGTGTGTGTATCAAGACCTTCAATTAAATGCACATGTTCCTGGAAATGTAAGTTCTGTTGAGTTTAGCCTAGTTTTTGTATCTGAATAATATGTAAATTCACTTCGAACTCCTAGTATTGAATTCTCATCTTCCATGCCAAAGATTTTCATAAGTTTCTTCAAAAGTCTGCCCTTCTTTGTTATACCCTTCTGCCGCCCCCCAACACATCCTCACTGTTGGAAATCAAATTCTAGTCCACACCTATAAGTAATATTCCTTGCTGAAAGCTGACTATTTCCCTTTTCTTAAGGACCATTATAGCAGTTTTAGGTAGAATATAAATACATGCCAGTGTAATCCTCCTCCCTTGCCAGTACCCCTTAGTACTACAAATCTACCATTATCTTTTTTATCCTTTTTCTATCATTATTGGAGCTTCTTTTGCAATTCATATAAACACTCCTCTTTTCCTTTGTCCCAGATATTCTGCTGAATAACCATCCTGAAAACTTTTCTTTATGAAAGTCACATGTTCATTTATTTCCAAGTGTGTCTCCTGTAGCATAGCTATTTGCATTCTGCATTCTTAATATAGTTCACTGCTCTTTCTTGTATTTATCTGAGAGACCATTGACATTACAGAAAGCATCACTGTATTAAAAAGTTATTATTCCCACCTTTTATGTATAACACCTTTTTGTTAAATGTCTAGTTCCAGCTATTGTGTTATATGCATACACAATTTGGCTGGTTGAACTTTTATACAGTTGTTTCTTGTCATTTGAGCCTGTGTCACATCTTACAAAACTTTTTGTTTTATTGAAAGTCCTCAAAAAATAAACACATGCACACACACCCAGTACCCCCCTAAAACCTAGTAAATGAATACTAATGCACAAAACTATGTACATCTTCACATATTGAAGTTTTACCCTCCTGATAGGAACAAATGTCCCAAACTAACAGCCACACACACACAGACTTGAGTTAACCTAAAAGAATGTTTATCCATGCTAAGATCCATGGTGCAACCTGTGCTTCTACTAAGTGATGTCTGGTTTTGTCTTATCATTATATCTCTCCCAGCTGGGAAAACACCTGAATGCTTTCAGAGAACATTATCTCCTAGCTAATTTCTCTTTATCAGATTGTCTCTATGGAGACACAAGGACCGGATTGTTACTATGCATACATTTATTTGCTAGAAGAAAGCCTTATAATATTCAATATTCTTTTTCATTTACTTAAGTTCTCTTAAAACTTGTTACTAAATCAACCTAGGGGCCTTAAATCAGTCACCCCCCTATGCAAGAATGAGAAAAAGCACTTTCATTTCTTTTGTCATGCTATTATAACCAGACTTTTCTTCTATTTTTTTACATCGCAGTCCCTACAAAAAGAAAAAAAAACAGGACCACCTGCTTACAATAGTATTTTCATTACTCTTGAAATAACTGAGAAAACTTAATAGCATGCAAAGAAGATCATGCACCATAAAAATAGTACCATTAAAGAAAAAAATGTTTTGCTTACAGTTAACTTTCTCCCTCCTCTTTCCCTCCCCAAGTATCTTTCAGAACATTAATGACATAAAGTAGGGTATATGCTTTAGAGTCCCCCAGAAGTCCAACAAAATCCAAAAAAGTCAAGTATTTCCAGATTTTCTTGTTCTGTCACATTTCACAAATATAATTATTGCTTTATAATCCCACATTTGTCAGTTTCCAAGTTACTAGTTTTATTACTGTTCATCACCATCTCCCAAATCCTGTCTCTGCTTCATTTCCAATGTACTCTCAATTCTTCTATTCAACTGTCATGATCCCTTTCTACTCTGAAGCATTTTCCATTGAAACATTAGAAAAGTTTTCAGTGGCACTGTCTGTCTGTGGTCTTTATTACCAGAAGAACAAGAAACAAAAACATCCTTCTGTTTCACAGCTCACTGTTTGTTGCACAAACTTTCTCCTTAGCATTTATGTCATCAAAAAATGATTTTGTCCCTCCAGGGAGAATATTTTGAAGATAGATGGGTACATGGGTAAAGCAGTTTGAATCTTACACCTTCTTCTCATCATTCCCTGAATAGTGGAATAAATGTACTCCCTCTTCTGCCTGATATACAGTGAGTAATCATTCTCCACAAATACTCTGCTGTCTCCCACTTTTAGTATTTTGTCCTTCTGCCACAGTCTTGTCAGAATTAACTCCCCAGGTTGAATTTCCTATCTCCCATCCAATCATCAAGGTTCCTTTTGAAGAGGGCCAAAGGGCTTTACTACTAAAGGTCTGGGTTGCTTTCTCATAGCCATGTTTGGAACATACACAGAATGTGCCCTTTCAATTAACAACTCCTGCTGTGAAATACCAGTCCTGTTGCTTATTTGTGTTTTCATAAAATTAATACAGTCTGTTCCTTTCAACTTCTCTGGTACAGCTAATAATCTGTAGTTTTCCCTATGTGCCAAGTCATCTATTTCTATCATTTTTTTTGCAGTTTTATCACCTCATTTGAATATATGTTTAAAGCTTCTTCCATTTTTCTAGCCTTTTGTTGTTTGAGTTGACATATTCCATCAGTATTTCATGTATTTTAACCAGGTCTGTGTGCACTTGTTTTATACTTTCCTCTAGGTTACTGGAAGTCAAGTCAAAGTAAACTTTATTGCCATTTAGGGCAACAAAAGTGCAGCCTAAATGAAATTCTGAATATCAACTCACCAGAGAGTACATGGGAAGCAACCATAGCAAGAACAACAGTACATTTCAATAAAAAAATACTTACAGTACAAGACCCACAGAATGATAAATAAACCAATGATAACAGCAAAAACACACAAGCCCCCCAGACAGTCATAAGAATACTGTACATAGCAGCATAACAGAGTAGGATTGCACATTTTAAGATTGTCCTCCTTTGTTCATCTACAGACAAAGAGCAGGCAATTATACATGAATAAGAAAATATATCGCTAAATCAAAGAATAAACAAGATATTGCATGCTTTTCAGCTGAACTATGTATTGTGAATGATTACTGACTAAATAGTCGATGGCTGGTATCAGAGTTTATAAGTCTCAATACTGTTGGGTAGAAGCTGGTTAAGTATCTGGTAGTCCTGCAGCAGATACTCCGATATCTCTTTCCCAAAGACAGTTGTGTTAACCAGCCATGTGCAGGGTGAGAGGGGTCACAGATTATTTTGGATGCACATTTAATGCTTCTTGCTGCAAAGAGATCCTGGATTGATGGTAAGTTGGAGCCCATGAATTTTTTTTTTGGCAACTCACACCACTCTCTGCAGCTTCTTTCTTTCTGCTATTGTACTGTTCCCAAACCAAACTGTGAAGTTACTAGTAAGAATGCTCTCAACTGCTCCTCTGTAGAATGTGGTGAGAACAGTATGTGGGAGCATTGCTTTTTTGAGCCTTCTGAGAAAATAGAGATGTTGGTTTGCATTTTTGACCAACTCTTCAGTGTTCACAGTCCAAGAGAGATCTTCTGAAATGTGTTTTCATCACAACATTCTTAGCATTAAAATTTCTTTTATCTCAGCTGGACCATCCAAAGTAAAATTGTTGAATCTTCCAGGGAAACATCAAGAAGGACCTTCAGAGGAACATCCAGAGCCAAGAAAGGAACCTTATATGGCCAGGATTCACCTGAGCTCCTCCAGCAAAATGCATAGCGAGTAGATACACAGTTTTGTTTTTTTCCTAGTGACCAAGTTCACTAAGGTTAATGTACTCACTTCCACCTGCAATTAGGACTTAGCAGATACCCTTACTTAATAGGACTTCGATGGTTGTAATTCTTAGCTGTTCCTGGTCTTGCAGAATGTCTCTGATTTTAACTCATATGCTTACCCTGTCCTGTGTATTTTTTTGATTTTCTGGTAAATATCTGAGGATTGAAGTCAATCAAAAATTCCAGACATTGGAGTTCCATGCTTCATGTGCTTCAGAAAATGCATGCTGATATAAAGTCTTTTGCTCTATTAACTTTCTAAGTAAATTAGAGTAATTCATAAAAATTGCCAGCCTGTTTGTAGAGAAATATGACTACTTGTTGCTGTTTGAAAGTTATTCTGACTTTGCAGAATTAATGTGATTTGTGTGAAGCAAACTGGGAATACTTAATTTATGTCTGCTGTTTGTGCAGAGAAAAGATTAAATGCAATAATGTGGCCATCCTTTATGATCTCATTCAGATGTCTGATGTGCACAGAAATGGCTGTAACTGCTGTTTGGGGTAGAAACTGTCTGTTGAAAGTATCCGAATCTCTTGTTATTTGCTCACTTTAAACAGTCACTGATCCTGCTTTGCAAGACCATTGTGCATTTTTATGAAGCAAGACAGTGATTTATTACTATGTCTATTATTATTATTATTTTTACTACAATCAGACATCTGTGATATACAAAGTCAGGAAACTGGCTGTAATTGATGGTCACAGATGCCATCTGTAGAGCCAAGTGATTTACCCTTGCTGTCGTTTGATCACTTTTAAACATAATTCAAAACTGTCCCTGATTGTACCTCATATTTCGGTCTGTTTCTCATAAAATTTGATTTTTTCTCACTAATCGTTGAAGATTTCAGTTACTAAATACTGACAGACAATTGACTTTAAGATTTCTTATCTTGCAGAAAATACATGCTTATGCAAAATCTATTATTTTATCAATGTTCTACATGGTTTACCATTGAAATGCCGAACCGACTATGTGCGACTCGACTTGCACGAAGGCTGAAGAGCGAATGTCACCGCGGTCGAATCCAATTGTGCAAACGGCAGATCCTCGCCCCTGCGTGAGCCATGGTAGCATGGCTGTGGAGGTGTTGTGCGGCCGGTAATGTCGAACGTCGAATGCCTGTCAGTTGCAAAAACGTTTCGCGGTTTCGGTTCGTGTAAATGCGTCGCAGAAGTGGCCGTTCGACTAAGTTCAATCGCAATTTCAATAGTAAACAGTTCTACATATATAAGAACATTATTTAATATCTGGCCCTGATTTTAGGGCCTCTATCACCCATTATTTATTTATTTTTTTTTGCTTTTGCTTTGCCCTGATTTTTGAGCTAAGAGGTTGAGTAATGCATTACTAAACAGTCACCAAAGTGGTATTCTATCACTTATTCTTGTGTATGAGGGGGTCAAGTTGCAGTTTATTTAAGAGAAATAAGTTGGCTATACTTTCTTTCACTTTCCACTGGTAATGGGGAACTCTGAACAGTGCATAACTCACTGTCCAGAATATAGATGCTGACGTTATGCATTATTGCCACGTTAATGGATAAAATTCAGATATGATAGCTGGTTTCTAACCAACTAGTATATACTGAAAATAGGGTATTAGCAATGGGAATACTAACACAGATAAACATTGTAAACATAAGGAACAGGAAATGCAGTTACACTTATCTACTTCTAAGATGCTGTATAGGTGACAATGCATAATTCAAAACTCGCTAGCAGTAGTAGTAGTACTAGTTCCTGTTTTAGAAGAAAGCAGTATTCTTGCATTACATCCTAATGAAAAGTTGTTTTGACCTCATAGTTGCTTCTCATATTTCCTATGCTCAAGCATCTGGATCTGTGTTTGATACTGTTTGCCTTTTCAGTTGAAAATGTGCATTCACTGTTAGACAAAAGTCTGAAAGGAATATAATAACCACTATATTATTTGTGCAGCAAGTAGCAATGCCATCTCACAGCACATGGCTTTGGTTATGTTCTTGGCTTTGACTTCTCCTTTGTGGACATTGTATGCCCTCCCTTGTCTGTGTATTTATCCATGTGCTTTGATTTCTTTCAGTACCATAGAAATATGGCTTATATTAATTGGCGTTTTTCCAGTTTGCCTGTAGGTAAGCATGCAGTGTGCATGTGTATGTGTTTTGTGTGTGCATCTTGTGATATACCTGGCTTATCAGGGGCAGAGTGTGTGTATGTTTACGTGCAAAGTAATATTACCATTTTTTGTGTTTTTTTAATTGTGGACATATTTTGCTGGACACAGCCAAGACTCTCTGGATAGCAGTAAAATAGGTAGTTAGCAAACCATTATCTTTCAAATGAGGGCATAAAATGCATCACTGAACAGCCAGGCCATCAGAATTCTTGGGGGCATGGCACCTTCCACATTGTAGACTGTATAAGTGGATTTTGACATAGGCTTAGTATTCTCCACTACCTGAACCTCACCTAGTCTAAAGCCAGACATACTCAGAGGTGTGCAAAAGTAAGTCAATGCAGTTTGTGGGTATGGGGAAGGCTGGTGATAGTGTGGTTGTTACTTTAATTTTCCTCACAGACCTCAGAGGTGTACATAAAAAAGCACTATAGCTGGTCTAATAGCAGTGTACTGTTTAACAGCAGCAAGTTAAAAAACATTACTGTGACTGTTTTTTTTCACTTTCCTTTTAATCAGTTATCAGATGTGTATATAGGTGGATATACTTTGGAGGGGTAGGGGTAAGGAGGTATGATTTTATATATATGTTTCAGGAACAAGTTGAAATATTTTACTATTTGTTCTTTCAGTTTCATGCCAGTCTAATATCAGAGTGGTGCACAGAAGGTGACTGTCTTTTTTTTTTTGGGGGGGGGGGGGCAGGGGCAAGGAGACATGCTGTGTATATGTTTGACAGGAGCCATTTGAATTATAATGACCTTTGGCCATTTATGTCTTTACTTTCATCTCAGTCTAACACCAGAGGAGATGCACAGAAGGTGACCATCTTTTTTATGAGGGGGGGGGGGTAATAGAGGCAGGCACTTTTCCCATATATTTGTGTAGCCTCACAAGCACTTGTCATATTAGCTTATTGTGAACTGCTATTTTGTCAGATACAAGATATTTCTTCCATGAAAAAATAAGACTGAATTCTTTCCTTATTCATGATATTTGTTCAGGGTATCATTGGTTCAAAAGGTTGTAAAAAAGCTATAAAATACACCTCAGAGCATATATAGCCCCATGGCTTCTGGGGCTTAGTGATCCACTAACTCAAGTTAATTTGACTATTTATTCCACAGTTACTGCAGTGTACTCTTGGCCAGTTAATGTTTGTTGAAAGGAGGCAAGAAAAAAAAAAGAAAATAGTCCTGATTCTTTTCATACCATTATTGGATGCAAAGGTTGTTAAACAAAAACTCAAAAAGTACAACAGAGTATCCAGAAACTTCATGGATCCCCCAGAATCCTGAATTAATTCCATTATTTTCTTTACAGTTAGCACAGTGCAGTCTTGGCTGGTTAGAGTGTGTTGACATGATGCAGTAAAAATCTGAAAAGTAAGACAAAATGTGAGAAAAAAGTTGCAAAAAGTAATCTGGATGATGTGGAGAAGCCAGAATGGGGATCAACAGGGGATGTGCATGGGGGTAGCAGTAGGCAATGGGGGAGTGCTATGGAGCCCTTTGTCTATAGTGCCACTTCACCCAAGACAGTTCCTGTCTACATATAGTCAGAAATTAAAAAAAAGACAAACATTATGTTAAGGAAAACTATGCCAGTTAAAAAGTAAATACAAGAAGTCTTCTTATAATAACCTGTTAAAGTAAATATTAAGGAACATTAATTTTGCGCTGTATGAGGCAAGTGTCATTGAATGAGAGAATCAGGCTGCTGGAGAAGATAATTATTTGCCCTCACTACAGGTTAAAGTCTACTCAGCTTTCTTATCTTCCTTATCACTTCTGCTCTTCAATATGTGGTTCTGAGAGGAGAAGCAACAAAAGACATATTTTCCAAGATTGAAGAAAATCATAATGCCTCTCTGTACCTCCCTCATTTGACGTCGTAATCCCTGTTTGTACCTCCCTCATCAGACCCATCATAGAATCCAGTGTCCAGTTTGGCATGTACCTCTCTAAGCATTCCATCTAAGTTGAAAGGCCTCAAAGATTTCTGGCAAGAAAATTACTGATTTAAACTCTCAAAGCTATACTGTTAGATTAAATGCTCTCTCACTGTATTTTGTCTCATACAGTATCCTTCATTGTGATCTGTGCCTGGTCTTCCAAGCCACAGAAGACCCCACCCTACTTGATCTTTTACAACTATGTAAAACAAATGGCATTATGAGCACCCACACTAAAAGGAATTAACATTCACAGACATAAAGAGAACATGCTGGTGTGATGGATTCCTAATTCAGCAATATAGAATAAGCTTCCTCCACATATTCATCATTGCAGTACATTCGCTACATTCAGAACTACTCTGGTAACTTAAATGGGCAATTGTAAATTCACCCTAAGGTACATAGCATGGCATTCCTTAATTAGGGAGACTAATTCATCCAATGAAGCTTGGGCTTAGCTGGCTAGGCTTCTCAGTACTCTCCTGGACCATGTGCCTCTTTTATATACTTATGAACCTATGACATACTGCTTCATATCCAGCAGTGATAATTAAAGCCAATATGGGAAGTTTTTAGATATAAAAAGAGAAATCTCCCATCCCAGATGTTATTCCAGAAGTCACCCACCCCAGATGTTATTCCACTGGTGTCTTGAGCAGTAACTGATACAAAATCAGTTTCAGTTTTTGCTCAGGAGATTTTCTTGATTTCTTAACAACCCTTTGATGGGTGTTTTTTTTTTTTACAAAACGTTTGGTAAGGAAACTGATAATACAGGTGTTCCCATATCTAAGCCAACAGCTACATATTCCAAGCAAACTCCAACATTAGAATATCCATGGACTTGGCACCAACCTCTCAGGCATCCAGGTAGTCTCCTGTGGTATTAAATGACTGCAAAATTCACCTAAGATTATTTTACTTTGTACAGTGGCACAGCAGATAGTATTGTTAGCTCACAGCAAGAGGTTCTCGGGTTTGATTCTCAGCTTGGGTACCTTCTTTGTAGATTCTGCATGTCTTCCCTGTGTTCACTTGGGTTTCCTGTGGCTGATCCGGTTTCCCCCACATTGCAAAGATTGGACACACTAAATTAGCCATAGGTTTGATGTATGTGTGAGTGTGTGGCATGGAAGAACAGGCACTTTAGGGCTATCCGCCTAGCAGTGTGACACTTGGCTCTAGATGAATGTCATTATTGTGGTGACATCCTGACCCCATGTGCAAAAATGGGAAAAAGGAGATGTGAATGAATGAATAAAATGCTATCCAACCCTCAGCAAACCCTCTTAAACCTTCTGTGCCTTGGACTGCCCCTACTAAAAAGAGGAAAAGACAAGAGATCCTCCATCTTCTTCATCAAGTTCTAAGAAAGACAAATTCCATAGCCCATTCACCTAGGCATTGATTATCCATTTTCTGAGAAAAATACTGGTAAATCCTAAATTTAGACATCTTAAGTACTGGAAAAACATGCAGTTAGACATTTTATCTCAGAACATTTATTCACCACATGAATTTCTTATATTTAATAATACTATCCACTTGCTTTATTAAGCATTGTCTGTTTAGACTCTATTTTAATTTTGTGTCTATATATATATATATATATATATATATATATATATATATATATATATATACACACACACATGCATACAAAAATTATAATAGAATTACAATAATGACCAGAAATTACAATTTAAAGTCACAATTACATCTCATGAAAATTTAATTTCATTATGTGCAGCGGTAGCATTGTTGCCTCACAGCAAGAGGTTTTCCTGTTCGATTCTTGGCTGGAGTGCCTTCTGTGTGGAGTCTACATGTCCTCCCCGCAGTCGAGTGGCATTCGAAAGACATGCGTAAATGGGCGTGCCTTCATTGAAGGTTGGGCGTCGGGCTGGCAACTTGGCACCATAAAAATCTACTGCCAATCATTGGCAGACCGGAGTTCCACTGTGGCAACCCCTAAATGGGAAAAGCCGAAAAGACAAACGTTCTGAGAACCTTGTGTCAGTGTCCCTATACTGGCAAGTTAATTTCTCGTCTTGGATTGTTAAATGATTCTGAAGATAAAGATTCCCCTATATCTGACTCTTCTCAAAGGATCTTTGTTCCGTATAGGCCATTATTAGTTTGTCACGAGAGTATATTTCTTCCTTAAAAGACAGTACATTGGGTTGCTGAGGATTCATTTACCATGGCCACTAGACATCTTTCCTATTATCCCATTATTTCAGATTGTGTAAACTGACTTGTCTGTAGAAGTGTGCGCACAGTAATTTCTTTAAAAAAAGTCTGATAACTTTTATAGACTGAAAGAGCAGTTTAAATTCTTTTATAAGAATATAATGGCTGGCCCTGCCTGCTGTTACAGACCTAGCTGCATAAAAGAGTCTCAAGAAAACATTGTATGTAAACATCTTGACAGGCAACAGGCATTAGAATATGGATATATTTGTTAACAAAGTGCACAGTGCTGTCACCTTGAGTATTAGAGCAATTTATTACCATGCTCATAGTGTGTAGTACTAGAGCGAACAACTAAATCACAAAGAACACTTAGCTGAGTACATCAGTGACATTTGCCTGCGGTATAAAAATTTATGTGAATAAATGGTTGATAACAATTGGGGAGGGAAGTTGTGAGGAGGGCATTTCATGGAATAAGAAAACCTGGTACAGTGCTGTTTATTTTTGTAAGCATGGAAGACACTTTTCAGCAGACGCCCGGGGAAAAACACTCCAGATGCATGTCTTTGTAATGTGGGAGGAAACCGGAGCACCCGGAGGAAACCCACATGAACACAGGGATGATATGCAGATTCCACACAGAAGGCACCCCAGTCGAGAATAGAACCGGAGAGTTGTGAGGCAACAATGCTATCGCTGCACCACTGCACCGTCCAAATGAGACAAAGAAACATTGAAAGCAGTATGGAGAGGATGTAGGTTATTACTTGATTGGTTTGCAGTTGAATAAAATTCTTTCTTTGAAGGTAACTCTTTTGGAAAGGATGATTACACAAGTGGTCCCTTTGGAAGTTATGCCAGAAGTAGTAGGTGGGAAACCTGCACATACTAACAGTATTCTAAATGAAGGTTAGAGAGTCTATAAAGATAAAGTTGCCGCATGCTTTTTGAAGTTTTATAATTAGGTAATTTAAGAGTGGCAGATTTTCCCTTTTTGGATGCAGTTGTGTGTTTTTTTTTGCCAAAGGAAGGAAAAGATGGAGCTTTGCCTTCATCTCATAGGCCAATATTTATTGTAAATCGTTATTATGAATTTCTTATGGTTGTTTTAGGAGTTATGTGACATCATAACAATGATAATATGAAAAGTGAAATAATAATTAATTTAGCCCAGAGTGAGAGGATTGGTTTAGGGTGGACAGCTTGGATGCCGACAAGATACTCCATAGAGTAGAGTAGGATTATTTAACAAGGCATTGCTTTCTGTGACTATGAAGATTTGATATTATATGTGTATAGAGGTTTGCAGGATGGATTAAATTGTTTATGTAATAAGTTCTGAAAATCAGAATAGTAACACACAAGGTGGTCAAAATTCATATCTAGCTGTAGTGGAGATCCTTGCTCTCATTGTGGTCTGTGGTTTTGCTGTTAAATTGCTTGTGTTAGCACTTCTGTCTATAGTTCCAAAGGGTGTGCTTATATGTTTTTTCTTTAATCTGATCTTTCTCCACTCGGTTCTTGCATTCAATTAAAGTTTCAGCTTGATATGGGATGTGCAAAACCCATTGTAGTCCATTTGTATTTACCCATTTGTGTAGCTACAAGCCAGTAAAATGAGATCCTTAATCCCTTTCCGTTTCATTAGGGACAGTATACCTAAAACATAACTTCTTCAATTCCTTTAGTTCCGATTGTTGGTTTGCTCTTTTACTGGGCATAGTCAGTAATAAGTCAGAATAAGTAGGCATCGTAGGCACTATTGTTGATTTTGTTCTAAAGGTAGTGGTCATACAAAATCAGTTTGCCAAATCTGTCTCAGTTTGTTTCCTTAATACACTGTCCTGTGTGACTTGAGCTGTGACAGGCATTATTGGCAAATTTCACATTGTTTGATAACCAAAAATATGAAGAAGTCTTTAAACCTAAATGTAGGAAGTTCCATAGGGTCTTAAAACAGTGTGCTAAAAAATCAGTTTATCCTTTGAAATTCAACAAGTATTACAGTAACAATGAGTATGTTTCTGGTAATAACTTGGAAAGGGGTTTAGATAGCAACACTAGTGAAGTGACAGATCAACTAGAAATTATTAGAGGTGCTTTGGATTTAGATGAGGGTGGATTTCCCCCACTTAGAGGAGATCAGAAAGGACAAGGAATTAAGAGGGTGTCGGTTTGGGTTTTCCCAGTCAAAGGGAGAACCAAAAGAACTGGGGGGGTTAAATATTATAGTGCACCCAGATGGAATACTTCACTCCCATAATGGTTATAATATTTTTTAACTTTAGTAAAGTGGAATTTAGAGCTGAACATTTTTCCATTTTTGAGAGGGGTTGAAATTTATACCATCAAAAAGATTCTGTGTGATTGACACCCTAGCTGAACTGAAACTTTTCACTAGAAAATAATATAGCAGTTACTATAGAAGGGAAGCAACAGGATTTTGGATTCAAGAATGATATTCTTAAGCGAAAGAGTTTATTTAATCTCCATCTTCATCTACTAATTCAGGCATTTGAGTAAGCATGTATGGAGGATTTTTACAAATTAGAGAAAAGTAAGAACTACCTTAGGTCTCACAACTTAACTAAGAAACAAAAAGAAGTACTGGATAGTATTAGTTGTGATAAAAGTCTTAGAGTAATGAAACTTGACGGGGGAGGCAGTGATTTTTGATCACATTGATTATTCTTGTGCTATGTTGAACATAACTTCATGAAAATAACTGTTACATTCCTGTCTTGAAAAATTAAATTAACATAGCATACCACAAAATTGATTTGGCACAAGAGGAATTCCTACTTGAGGGAATAATTACTTTACCTACTCTTAAATTCCTTAAGGTCAACAAACGTTTTACCCCTTCCATATTTGGAATTGCAAAAGTCCGCAAGAGTCTTGTATGTCCCATATTAGACCTATAGTTGTGGCAAGTGGATCTAAGACTCACCCCCTTGCCATATATGTGGATTAAAATGTATTTCCAATACGGACACATACATGCTTAAAGATTCTTGGGACTTTTTGAGGATATTATCATCCTCAAATTTGGTTTCTCCTTCATTTAGTTTTTTAACCATTTATGTTGTCAACTTGTTTTCCATATCTTTGGAAGAAGGTTTTAACTGGCTTTTTGACAGCTTAGTTAAATTTGAGAAGTTGAACAACGAACAAATAAACCTCATTACTGAGTTAACCAGAACAACTGCATATTTTTTGAGGGAGAACTGTTCAAACAAATTAAGGAAGTGGCAATGGGGGCAGCATGTGCTCCATTTATAGAGTCATAGGTTCATAGGTAGGTACTATCGCCCAAGGGCAAGGCCCTCGACTAGTAAAAGGTTCCCTGGCTTACACCACCCAAGAAAGTTAGTTTCCTGTGCCACTGTTGAGCAGAGACACAGAAATGATCCCCGGGTTGTATTTCCTATTTCCCATCCACTCATCAAGATTTTTCTTGAAGAGTGCTAATGAAGAACTTTGCTTGACATAGATGGGTAGCCTGTTCCAGAGTATGGGAAGTCTCTGGGACAGGAATCTATCCCTCCATCATGTCCTGTTTATTGTGGTGACAAGGATTAGGTCCCTAGAGTGTGTAGCTCGGAGGGATTGGGATCTCTTTAGGTGTAGCATGTCCAACAGCTCTGGGTTTGACATAGCTTTAGATGTTAGGCAGAGATCACCTCAGAATAGGCGATATGGTACAGAGTAAAGCTGGAGTTTTTTGAGGCATTCAGTGTAGGGCATTTGTTTGAGGCTAGTAATCCTCTTTGTGAGGTACTTCTGTGGCCTTTCCAGCTGCTGCAGATGTCTTGTGGTACACATTCAAAAGGCGTTGTACTCTATAATGGGTCTAATGGAACAATGACCTCTTTTTTTCTGTATGAGAACCCTTTTATGATGAGATGCACCACATAGAAGGACTTCCTGACTACTGTGGCGATGTGACTGTCAAAGGAGAGACTACTGTCCACCTGGGTCCCAAGGTCTCTTATCACACATCCGGTGTTAAGTGGATTGCTGCCTATGTGGTAGTTCATGGGTACAGAGTTTTTACCAAAGTGGATGACACTGCACTTTTTGGCATTGAGCTTGAGGCCATGGCTCTGACATCAGGCATCTGTGTCAGCAAGGCCCTTCTTAAGGATGTCCACATCATTTGGAGACTTGACTATGGCTCCTAGTTTGCAGTCATCTGCGAACTTCGTTAAGTAGATACCAAACAGGAGAGGTCCCAGCACGGAACCCTGTGGTACTCCACTTGTCACTGCTTTGAGGTCAAATTTGGAGTCTGCAACTTTTACAGTGTGGGTTCTGTCAATGAGCCAGTTGGCAACCCATCTTGTAACATAGGGGTTTATACCTAGTTTAGTGAGTTTAGCTATAATTCCAGAATGGGGGATGGTGTTGAAAACCTTGGCGAGGTCAAGATAGGCTGTGTGAACCACCTTACCATCATCTACGGCTTTGGTGACTGCCTCAAAGAAGTCGATCAGGTTCAGGAGGCATGATCTGCCTTTCACAAACCCAAACTGGGTGGGATCCAGAGTTTGAAGGTTTCCAGTGTCTTTATTTATGCGTTCCATGGCCTTGTAGACCAGGCTTGTCAGGCTAATAGGTCGATAGTTCCTGGGATCAGTGGTGGCTCCCCCTTTGTGGAGTGGGATAACTGTTGCTGTGTGCAATTCAGTGGGCACAAAGCCTGATGCGAGGCTATTATTGAACATGGTGCTCAGTTCATTCTGAAGTTCATGTAAAACGCAGCCTGGGAAGTTGTCTGGTCCATGGATGCTGTGTTTTTGGCTTTAGAGAGTGCAGCTTTTACCTGCGTAGTTGTAATTACAGGGACTCTGCATTCTTCCTGTATAGATATGGGCCCTTAAGGGGGTGGGAGGGTAAAGTTAGCACTGAACCTATCTGCCAGGATGTTGGCAATATCAGCTGGTTCTGTAATTTTTGTGCCATTGTGCTGTAACTCAGAGCAGATCTGGATGTTGCCATTGAGATTCTTGACATAGCTATAGAATTCTTTGTGGTTGTCCTTAGAATTAGTGGTGATTTTGTTTTCATAGCTAGCTTTGGAGGATCTTATAAGGGATCTGAGCTTCTTACTGAGGCTGACCAGGGAGCTCCTCCTCCAGTCATGGGATTTTACTCTCTTTTGCAACAGTTTCTTCCTTCTGTTGTACAGTTTGTTTATGGCAGGGGACCACCAGATTGGCTTCCTTTTTTTGGAGGATAGCGTCTTCGTTCTGTTTGGGATAGCACAATCTATGCACTCGTGTAAGTGCTTTTAGAGTGCATTTGTGTAGGATTCAGCAGTTGTAACTGTATTGTCCATCTGCATGTGTGTCATGAAGTTCACCACTTCTTTCTTACGAAACATGAAGTTGGCTTTGGAGAAATGTTTTACCGTGGTTTCCTTAATGGGGGGTGGGGGTAGGATGTGGATATCAAGGGTGATTAGCTTATGGTCAGATTGGACCAACGTGGAGATGACTTCAGGTGTGGAACATCGGTCACTCATGTTGGTAATGACTAGGTCTAGCATATTGTTGCCCCTAGTGGAGGTGTGGAAAAGTTGATCCAGGGCATTGGAGTTTATGAATTCCAGAAAGCATTGAGCTAAGGAGTTGGTACATGAGTAGTTTTTTCCAGTTAATGGTAGGGTAGTTGAAGTTGCCCATTATTAGGGTGTTTGGTTGAACCCTAATATTTTCCAGTACATCAAGAAAAGAGGAGTGGGAATCCTAGGGCATGGTGGGGGAATCTGTATCAAGTTACAATTTGGATTGCAGTTTTGCCCAGTTAGTTGCACTTGGGTAACCTCGGATGCATTATGCTGAGCAACTAGCCTGGAGGTAAGGATATCCTTAATGATTATGGACACACCTCCGCCTTTGATGTTTCGGTCCAGGTTACATTGCCGAAAAGTGTGGTATGAGTTATAGCCTGGTAGTGCAGGGGTGCTGTCTGGAGCCTTGAACCAGGTCTCAGTCACTGCACAGATATCGATGTTCTCCATTTTAAGGAGTGCCTCGAGTGAGTGCATTTTGAGATTTAGACTTCTAGCATTTAGTATTACCCTCAGTTTTTGCTTGCCTTTACCTGTTCCTGTTACGGTGGTGAATTTGTTATTTGAACCTTGCCTAAAAAAGGCACTATAGGGGCAGCAAGAGCCTTAGCCAGTATCCAGAATCCTAGTTGCAGGCCATCTGTGGCAAAGCACCATGGTCTATCAACCATGTCATCCCAAGCAGACAGATACTGGATCCCCTTAGAATGACACCAGAAGCTTAGACAGTTGTGCTAACCTGGTGGTTTTATTTTGGGAAAACAAATAACATTTTTTAATCAGAGTTTTCCTTACACAATTTTTTTATGTAAGGTTTTTGGACAACATCTTTATTTTATGGGATGGGTCAGAAGAAAATATTGGCCAATTTATGGGCTACCTCAATAACACAACTTTATTTTTAAAATTCACCTTTGCCTATAATAAAACATCAGTTGGCTATATGAACACTACAGTTGAAATTACTGACCAGGGTTTTACATCTAAATTGTTAGAAAACCTACCTTTAGTAACTCCTACCTCCCCTACACTAGTGCACATTCTTTTGCACAAAAAAAAAGCCTAATTAAAGGTCAATGCATCAGGATTGTAAGGGTGACGTCTAGGAAAGATGAAGTTTGGCAGGAATTAAAAAAAACTTGCAAAACATGTTTATTGACTGGGGATACCCTTCTGAACTTGTGAAAAGTATTGAGGTGGCCAACAAATGGGGTAAAAAATATAGACCCCTTTTAGGAGCCGGGTTGGAGAGGGATAGTAGGGCTAATATAGTTGATACCAGTAATATTAGCAATAAAAGATTGGCTAGGGTGATGGAAGTTGAGTTCAGCAATGCTTCAGGGAATGTAAAGGACATGATTAATTAAAACTGGAATATTCTGAAGTTTAACCCCAACATTTCAACAGTAGTGGGGGTAGAAATTAACTTTTTATTCAAAACAGGTCGGACATTGAAGAATATTTTTGATAACAATAAACCAGTGTCAAATTTGAGTTCTGGAAAAAAGAGAAACACAACTAAATTTAGATATTGTACCCAATGTAAATATATTTATGAAGGGGAAACCATGATGTTGGAAAACTTGGTGAAAACAGATCAATTTTAAAAAAGTAATTGTGGTAGTAGTGGAGTGGTCTGCTTAGCTATGTGCATGAAAAATTATTGGTTCTAAGTAGGTAAGATAGAGAGGCCACTAAAAAAAGAATATATGAGCATATTTATAATATTAAAGTTAAAAATACTAACAATGTTCTTTATAAATGCACACTTAAAGAAGTACACCACAATGAATTTAAATTTGCTATTGTAGAGCTAGTAGAGATAAACCCGAGGGGTGGTGACTGGAAGAACAGGCTGGAATACAAGGGGCTGCTTTGTCAATTTAAGGTGAATGCCTTTAGCTACCCTGGCTTGAATGATGTTGTCTCTATATAGCCTATTCTAAAATCACATGCAGCAAAGTATAGGAATGCCTTTACTCTGTGTATATTTTAAGGGAGGTTGATTTCACAGAATTGTTTTTCAAAAGTTTCACTTTTGCTAGATTGTTCCTAACTTTTAAACTTTTGTAACAGGAAATATGTGAGAAGGGGTTGTATGACTTTCATTTTGATTCCATCATCCAATTACATATTTAAATAATTAAATAATTAATTAGGCAAATAATACAATCAAAATGTTGATTTTGTTCTAATGGTAGTGGTCATACAAAATCAGTTTGACAAATCTGTCTCAGTTTTCTTCCTTGATACAATATCACGCATGACTTGAGCTATGGCAGGTATTCTCCTGTCTCAGTTTTTTTCCTTGATACAATATCCCACATGACTTGAGCTATGACAGGTATTCTCCTGTCTCAGTTTTTTTCCTTGATACAATATCCCGCATGACTTGAGCTATGACAGGTATTCTCCTGTCTCACTTTTCTTCCTTGATACAATATCCCGCATGACTTGAGCTATGACAGGTATTCTCCTGTCTCACTTTTCTTCCTTGATACAATATCCCGCATGACTTGAGCTATGACAGGTATTCTCCTGTCTCAGTTTTCTTCCTTGATACAATATCCCACATGACTTGAGCTATGACAGGTATTCTCTTACGTCTTGGTAAATTTCACATTGATGACATCCTTTGTTCCATCACGTTGCAGTGTCATTCTATATTCCTTCAGCCAATGCATATTGACATCTTGACCTAAATGTCCACATTGATTATGTGACCATTTTACCATAAAATGTTTCACTGTCTCACTCTTGCCGTTGTTCCTTGGTTCATACCGCTGACATGCAGTCAACCTGTTGGTTATATTTTCTTCAGACAGTGGTAGGTTTGTCATATGCATCCACATGTCTAATGGCAACTGTACAGGTTTGTGCCTTATTCAGATCTGCTGACAGTCCTCAGATCCTACCCACAGGGGTCTTCCATGTATTTTCCATCTATTTTGATACTAGCACACTGGACATAAACCTTTTTGGCCATGTTCAGTTTTGTATTAACTAAAAACACAGCATCACACTCAGCCACCAATCTCCTACCCCATGAAGATGTCTCATTGTCATTGGTCAGAGTTGACCTCCTGTAAAGTACATTTGCTAAGCAACTCTTCTGTCACTGCTGCCTTCCACATATCAGGATCTTAACCTTCTGTTGAGATAGTGAAGTCCCCTGCGTAGGGTTTGAACCCTCCCACAGAAAACAATTTTAATATTTTTGTTAATGTTGTTTCAGACTGTTTTCCCCTTGAAATGGCACCTGCATTCATGTAATATGTACTGTCACCCTAAACTGTCATAGTCACTACTGCTGCTGGGGGAAGTCCCCAGGTGCTTGGAAAACTATCCCACAGATGCTTTGTCTTCTCCTTGCCATCTAGTACTGCAGCAGCTTTTGAACTTGAGTCATCAGTGCTGTATGTAGGTACGCTACATATGCACCATGGGGCTGACAGTAAAAAGTATTAATTAGATAGGAAGAAAGGGAACATTCTCCTGTCACATGAATGGATATTACAAAACCAATCTCTTTATAAGCAGCACACTTCTGTTGTCTCTCACTGAACTAAATGTATTTCATGTCTTTTGTTATTGAGCAGCTCTTGGATTAGTTTTTATGTTGTAAGTGGAACTTTTTTATTAAAACATGTAAAACAGTATATAGAAATGACAAATATTTCCATCAATTTTAATTTGTGACATCCTTAATTTGGGTTATACTGATAGGAATATCCTTTCTGAGCATCTGAAACAGTTCTTCAAACTTTTTAAGTCCCGTCTTCATGGGGATATCACCCTTTGGCCCACACTTGTATCCTTTTACCTGGACTTGGGAGTATGTGCACCATAACAGTCGTCAGTTGTTTTTGATTTACACTTTATAGTAGTCATGACAGGAAAATGCTCAGACTTCAAATAAGTTGCGTGGATCACTAGACTTTATTTTGGAAAATGATTGTGACATTGTTAAGTACTTTCACTGGGATTTAGCTTCACTATAAGGCATAGAAGACCACAAGAACTCACAGCCACCTTCATCACTCAACACTTGTTTACCTTTTAAGTAGTAGAAGAGTCCAAACACTGCAGAAAAAAAGTGAGAATGTAGGTGATAGCAGGTATGAAGTCTATAGTTTTACATTGAAGGAAGCAGACACCAGTACCATGACATCTAAGCATGTGAAGTCCCTCACAGTTTTGGTAGACTCTTCACTTTCTTTTGTTTCCTCATTTTTGAGTGGGAGGTTGTCCACTTGACATCCTCAAGCTTTATGGGAATTTGAGAAATGTGGCATCTTACTGGCTGCCATTCTTTTGAAATAGACCTGTTTGAAACCATTCCTTTGTGTTGTGCAGCCCATGGGGATATGACGTTAATTCATGAAGTTCAAAAATCTTAATCCCTGATGGTAATTTTTGGGTCTCAGTGTGGCCCTGTATGGTCATCCTATTTTGCCTACTTCCCCCAAGCAATGGCATATTTCTAGTGTTAATATTCTCCACAGTTTTCTTCTTGTCTTGGCCACTTTTAGGAGTTTGGTTCTTTCAGTCTGATGCTGGATTTTAAATCTGTTCAGCATATGGTAGCAGGTGGATGCAGGAGAGCACCATGAAGGATGTAATGTTAGGCACTTTCTCCACTGTCATGCTGATCACTACTGCCTGTTGATCAACCACAATGAGGCACCTACGTCCACCACATGCCAGACTGGAGTTACTATCATGTCCAAAGTCATACTTCAATTTTCATAGTCTGTTCCCATGTGATCTCATTTTCAGTGTGTAGAAATTCATGTAAGACATCCTGGAGACAGAGACTCTCTGTTCTCCTCCTGAGTTTTATATCACTCCAGCATATGATCATTTTTATGCTCCTTTAACACAGAGACAGTGAGCGCACTGCTCCCACAAACTCTTGTCTTGTGGAGCTGTTCATTATACGTGTTCTTAGATTTATATGATCCTCTTTAGAATAATTCATTTATGCCTAATTCTATACCTGAGATAGACAGTTATGAAGGTCATCAGTTAGAGATGGTTAAAAATTCCATTTCTGGCAGAGCATCTCCCAGGTTTAGACTTTTCCACCCAAAGAAGATAGACTGCATCAGCATCCCATGTTGTTATTCTGTTTGAGAAACACCTTAAGATGGATTCCTTTGTTACTTTGCCTGTTCAAAGTAGGTGCAAGTATCCCTAAAGCCTGCATGTCCTCCCACTCAACTAGGAGGCCAAGGCCGTTAACAGGTATAACAAGTGTAATTGCGACTTTGACGCTTCAGCATTATTTTCTTGCTGCATGTGGCCTCTAAGGATGGAATTCTTGTGGCTTGGTGTATCTTCATTACTAATGCTGCATGCGGTTGCATCTGCTTTCAGCAGGTGACCTGGTTATGTCAGTCTTTTATCCATGAAGAGCTCAGGCAAAACCTCTAGATACCATTTTCAGGACAGAGGTTCTTTTTTTACTCGCCCTACTCAGGAGGTAGTTGAAGACATACATGACAGATGGAATGCAGAAGCTTGGAACAGGGACATGTACTGTCGCCAGTGACAGCTCTGGCCTTTTCATTAAGAAGGGTTCCCAAAGCAGCAATTGAGGGCTACTGCAGTCCAGGCTCTACAAAGTATTAGTTTCTGCTAGATCCTCTAAACAGGTAGTCTTGACTACTTCTGCATTTAGGTTTCAGTACCTCAGAAATTATACAAGTTCTCTAGGTTTTCTGCTGCCTGGAGCTGTATCATCCAAGGCAAGTTGGTTCCCTCAGTGTGATACCCAGAGGTCACATCCACATCCCAGCATCTGCTAGCACTCTTTTATACTATCCTCCCCATTCAACAAGTCAGAAGGTTGTGAGCCTGATGCAGTCCTTCCTGAGAAAGAGAACTTTGGAAATGATATCATGGTAGTGCAAGGGATATATTTCTGCTCTTAACTGTCTCTGTATCTCAGAAGGGCATGTAGATGCTGACATATTTTAGGTTTTGACAATGTTATCCATTTATAAGTGAAGTTTCTGAAGAACAGCCTATAGTTACTAAAACCATTACTGCCAAAGGGATATCAGTGACTTGACTGGATCTGAACTCCACTATCTGAACTTAGGATAAGTATACTGCCTACTGTACCAATGCAGCAGGCAGATATGTAGATGAATGCATATTGGCACACAGGAATTATAGATCTCATAAGAGATCCCTTAGGTTTTTACTGCAGGATTAGCTCTTCATTTCAGAATGCTGTCATCCAACCTCACCTCCATACCTTGTTCTTTACCACAAGTCTGCCCATTTTTAAGAGGCAGTGCACTGCAAAAATCTCTTGGCCTTTTCATACTTAGATATCTAGCTGTTGTGGCTCCATCCCACACCTTTCTGATTTCAGAAATTGAATCTTATATACTTACATATGTACAAATATTTCAAGCGCAGACATTAATGCCCTTCTAGCCTGCCAATATATCAAAACAGTTGTTCCCATAGGGTCTATATTAGAACATCGATTTTTTAAAACTTTGAATTTTCTAATATCGACCCCTATTTAGCGACCGCTGACATCGAACATGCAGAACAGCAAATTTTTTCCCAGGGAACTTGTTGTAAGCACTAAATAAGCTACAAATTACTACAGCACTCAACCTTCCTCATTACCTAGAGGAAAACAGTTTTGGTACTTACTTTCCTCACTTGCTTATAGAAAAACAGCTGTTGTACTCACCTTCTTCACTTGTCTAGAGAAAAATAGTTTTTTATTCAGGCATGTCCAAGGGTCAGTGTTCTCTCCTGTCTATCTGATGAATCTGGGCATCTTGGGGCAATGTAGCAATTGCCTCATATACAAAGACAACCCTCTCCTCCTACCACCCAACACTACAACCTGTGACAAATGTACTTATCTAGCCAAACTGGAGGTAAAGCTCTCTCCAACCAAGACTGAACTTGACATCAAGAGGAGAAGGTAAACACTTGCACCGCACCACACTCATCACATAGTCCCACTAAACCTACACCACCAAAATCCACACATAGAAACACAAAAACATTCAAGGAGGCTCTCAATAATAATCTGCTCAAGCAACAGAGAGCATCAAAGCAGAAAAGCAAGCAACCTCCACCTCCCAACACAACCCAAATGACACATAGCCCACGTACTCAGTGTGCCACTCAACCACAGCCCATAAGGCAAAACAACATACCCAACACACTAGTCATAGGTGACTCTATAGTCAGGCACACTGATGTCCCACTCACCAGCTAAACAAGGAGAAGGTTACTGTCAGCTGCCTGTTGGGTGCCAGGATCCACCACATAACCCACACACTCAGGTCACTCCACAACAGCCACAAATATGACTCTGTCATTGTCTATGTTGGTGTGAATGACATGAGACATACCTCCCTGGACTACATGAAAAGAGACATGGAAGAGCTCTCCGATCTTGTAGCCCAGGCAGGTATGACCCATCCCTGAGTAGCATCCTGTCATTGCCCAGAATGATACCACAGTACAAGGACAAAGTGATTGACTTCAACAATTGGCTAAGCTTCTGGTGTCATTCTAAGGGGATCCATTTTCTGTGTGCCTGGGATGACATGGTCAATAGACCACAATGCTGTTGCCCCTGGGATTCCAGATACTGGCTAAGGCACTTGCCACTCCTGTAGTGGCTTTTTAGGCAAGGTTCAAATGACAAATTCACCACCATAACAGGAACAGGCAAGCAAAAATTGAAGGTAATGCCACTCAATGCTAGAAGTCTAAATCTCAAAATGAACTCCCTCAAGGCACTCCTTAAAATGGTCCAAAAGTACAGGAGCAAACCAAGGCTGGCAACAAAAATCAGCATAAATCCAGCAGTCACTAAGGTTTATTCAAGCAGCAGAAATAAATGCTAGTTCAAACAATGACTGAATCCTTAAAATGGAGAACATCGATATATGTACAGTGACTGAGACCTGGTTCAAGGCTCCAGAGAGTACCCCTGCATTACCAGGCTATAACTCATACTACACTTTTCAACCATCTAACCTGGACCAGAACACCGAAGGCGGAGGTGTGTCCATATTCATTAAGGATATCCACACCTCCAGGCTAGTTGCTCAGCATAGTGCATCCGAGGTTATCCAAGTGCAACTAACTCTGGGCAAAACTGCAATCCAAATTGTAGCTTGCTACAGATCCCCCACCATGCCCCAGGATTCCCACTCTTCTTTTCTTGATATACTGGAAAATATTAAGGTTCAACCAAACATCCTAATAATGGACGATTTCAACTACCCCCACCATTAACTGGGAAAACTACTCATATACCAACTCCTTTGCTCACCGCTTTCTGGAATTCATAAATTCCAATGCCTTGGATCAACTTGTCCATACCCCCACCAGGGGCAACAATATCCTACACCTAGTCATTACCAACATGAGTGACTGGTGTTCCACACCTGAAGTCAACTCCTCGTTGGTCAGATCTGACCATAAGCTAATCACCCTAGATATCCACATCCCACCCCCACCTCTCATTAAGGAAACCATGGTAAAAAATTTCTCCAACTTTATGCTTCTTAAGACAGAAGTGGCGAACTTCATGACACCCATACAGATGGACAATACAGTTACGGCTGCTGAATCCTATACAAATACACTCTATAAGCACTTACACAAGTGCATGGATCATGCTATCCCAAACAGAACCAAGATGCTATCCTCCAAAAAAAGGAAGCCAATCTGGTGGTCCCCTGCCATAAACAAACTTTACAGCAGAAGGAAGAAACTGTTGCAAAAGACAGTAAAATCCCATGAGTGGAGGAGCTCCCTGGTTAGCCTCAGTAAGAAGCTGAGATCCCTTATAAGATCCTCCAAAGCTAGCTATGAAAACAAAATTGCCACTGATTCTAAGGGCAACCACAAAGCATTCTATAGCTATGCCATGAATCTCAATGGCAACACCCAGATCTGCTTTGAGTTACAGCACAATGGCATGAAAATTACAGAACCAACTGATATTGCCAACATCCTGGCAGATAGGTTCAGTGCTAACTTTACCCCCCTCTCACCCCCTAAAGGGCCCATATCTATATGGGAAGAATGCAGAGTCCCTGTAATCACAACTACGCAGGTAAAAGCTGCACTCTCTAAAGCAAAAACACAGCATCCATGGGACCGGACAACATCCCAGGCTGCGTTTTACACAAACTTCAGAACAAACTAGCTCCCCACCTAAGCACAATGTTCAGTCATAGCCTCACGTCAGGCTTTGTGCCCACTGAATGGCGCACAGCAACTGTTATCCCACTCCACAAAGGGGGAGCCACCACTGATCCGGAGAACTATCATCATATTAGCCTGACAAGCCTGGTTTGCAAGGCCATGGAATATATCATCATAGAAGTCATAAACAAGGACATTGGTAACCTCCAAACACTGAACCCCACCCAGTTCGGGTTTGTGAAAAGCAGAACATGCCTCCTGAATCTGATCGACTTCTTTGAGGCGGTCACCAAAGCCGTAGACGAGGATAAGGTGGTTCACACAGCCTGTCTTGATCTCGCCAAGGCTTTCGACACCATCCCCCATTCTGGAATTATAGCTAAACTCACTAAACTAGGTATAAATCCCTACATCACAAGATGGGTTGCCAACTGGCTCACTTACAGAACCCACACTGTAAAAGTTGCAGACTACAAATCTGATGGAGTACCACAGGGTTCAGTCCTGGGACCTCTCCTGTTTGGTATCTACTTCTCTGAAGTACAGACTAACACAGAAGGCCTTTGGCTAACGAAGTTCGCAGATGACTGCAAACTAGGAGCCATAGTCGAGTCCCCAAATGATGTGGACATCCTACAGAAGGGCCTCACTGAGACAGATGCCTGGTGTCAGAGCTATGGCCTCAAGCTCGATGCCAAAAAGTACATTGTCATCCCCTTTGGTAAAAACTCTGTACCCATGAGCTACCACATAGGTGACAGTCTACTTAACGCTGAATTTGTGATGAGGCCTTGGGACCCAGGTGGACAGTAGTCTCTCCTTTGATAATCACATCACTACAGTAATCAGGAAATCCTTCTACATGGCACACCTCATCACAAAAGGGTTCTCATCCAGGAAAAAAGAGGTCATTGTTTCCCTCTACTCGACACTCATTAGACCCATTATAGAGTACAATGCCCCTTTTGGAAAGTATCTCACAAGACATCTGCAGCAGCTGGAAAAGCCACAGAAGTACCTCACAAAGAGGATTACTGGCCTCAAACAGATGCCCTACACCGAACGTCTCAAAAAACTCCAGCTTTACTCCGTAGCATATCGCGTACTCCAAGGTGATCTCTGCCTAACATATAAAGCTATGTCAAACCCAGAGCTGTTAGACATGCTGCACCTAAAGAAATCCCAATCCTTCCAAGCTACATACTCTAGGGACCTAAACCTTGTCACCACAATAAACAGGACATACTGGAGGGATAGATTCCTGTCCCAGAGACTTCCCATACTCTGGAACAAGCTACCCATCTGTGTCAAGCAAATTTCCTCATTAGCACTCTTCAAGAAAAATCTTGATGAGTGGATGGGAAATAGGAAGTACACCCCGGGGATCACTTCTGTTGCTCTGCTCGAAAGGGGCACAGGAAAATAACTTTCTTGCATGGCGTAAGCCAGGGAACCTTGTTGGCTAGGCTTACTTAGGCCCTTGGGCTGATAGCCTAGTACCTACCTATGAACCTATAAATGAACGAGGACACTTTGTCATAGAAAGACCTTAGTATAAAAGAAAGAAGGTATTTCTGCAGTTCAGGACTGAAACTATTCAAGATAAAGACATTTAAATTTTTTTCACTGCTTTACTATAATTCGATGTGGAATGTGAAAAAGATTTTTGATGCTGTAGGAACTGAACTCCGTGACAGGAGCATTGATTTGAAATTTGAAGAGATGCATATGGTACAGACACCAAATGTGAATATGAATTAAAACAGAGTGATTGTTCAATAAAACATTTTTTTTTTATTTTGGACAACCTATATACTGCTTCTTTTGTGGGGAACTGGGATATTTTATTAATTCTTGCACAAAAAACACCATGATCAGTGTGGGTATGCACAAAGTGCAGCCAGGAGGGGCATTTCTGGATAAATTGTACTGAATTTTAAGATGAAGGTGTGGCTAAAAGTGAACAAGCTACATAAACAGTGCTTTCAGATGAACAGCAGGCAAAGATATCTCAGTCAACAAAATAGCATTGAAAGTAAGTATGCTAAAGAAGCAAAACAAAAAAAAACATTAAAAAAATGGAAGGGAAGGAAAGTACAGCTGATATTCATAGTGCATTTGAGGCATTGAAGGCAGAGACGGAAGAGCCAAGAGAGACAGGGAAAAAGATTATCTGTTGAAGAATCCGATCTGATTAAGAAAAGTGAGGGCAAAAGAAAAGACATTTAGGTGCAGGAATGAGATCATTATTCTGTCTCACAGAGTTAACTATATTAAGTTTGAAGTTAGGAGGTTAACAGTCTTGCAGTGGTTAGCTGGAGTAAAGAGACTATAAACAAGAAAGACATTTAGTTTGATTAACTGTATCTGGAGAAAAGGAAAGTATAGATTTTACTAACTGAAGCCAATATATTTCATAGGTGAATATAAGTTATTACTTATTATACAATGACCCCCCCATTAATATTTCAAAATGTGCATGCTGATTGGCCAGCGTGCCCATTGTAAATCCCACAATATACCAACGGAAAAAGGTCCGGTCGCCCAAACTTTTTTCCGTTGGTATAAGGTGTCCCAAACTCTTTTTTTAATTAAAAAACAAAAAAAACAGAGCAATGGAGACTTTCTTTTCTCCATTGCTTCCATTTCAAAGCATTGATGTACTGGGTATGTGTGGGAACGTAAGTCCCATATGCATGTGCAGTACATCAACACAGGGAAGCAGTTTACCACCACCAGCGGAAGAGCAGTAATGTGCCGTTATACAAAGACATTATTTAAGAAAAGTAAGTATTTTTTTCTTAAATAATGTCATTGTATAATAGCAATAACTGACTCAGTGGTTGTGATATATTGAAGATTTACCCACGGCTGGCTTTATTTAATCACTCGGGCTGCGCCCTCATGATTAAACTACACCAACCATGGGTAAATCTTCAATATACTACACCACATCGTCGGTTACTGCTTAATTGTATTACAGTTAAGAATAATAAAGGTACTGAGTATGCTATTAGAGGAAGTTTTTTTTTTATTAGCTTTAAGGTGGATGTCCGGGGGGTGCTAGTTTTTATTAGAGAAGTGGGAGATCGAATATAAGAAGAGAACAAGGAGAATGGTAGTGTTAGACGTAAGTCTGGCATTTGATAATGCTTGAAATGTGACCCTTTTGAAATTTTGGATACTGATGAATTTGGGGAAAGGTTTAAGGGATATTGATTCTGTTTATGAGAGGTGTACAAGAAGTGTACAGTTATTTCTTTGGTAAATACAAGCAATGTGTGCAGGTTTCAATGAAAATTAGGTACAGTAGAAATACCAATTAATCCTTGTTTTGCTTGGATTAATTGCAAATGCAATTTTTAGGAGATTTTTTAAGAGAAAGGAGCAGATAGAAAGTTGTTCCTGGCGTAAGTAACAGTTTGCACAAGTTATGCATATGATTTAGTTATAATTGTAAAGCATGTGAAGCATATTACAGAGAGGGCTGAGGTGATAGGAAAATTGGCCAAGATAATTTTACACATACATACATACACAGTCTAGTCCATCCAGAAAACTTCCTCATTTTTTCAGCAGAGTCCAAGGCACCTGTTTTTTTTTTTTTTTTGCCAAATTTAAAAGTAACTCATTTTTTTTTGTATAGCATTGCTTGACACTAGAAAGAAAAAAGTCCAGTCCATTTATGGTAATCCTAAAAAAAAAAAAAAGATTCCTAAATCATTTCACTACCAAAGCCATGATGCATCTTCACAGAAATAAATCAACTGCATGGTTTTATACAGCTTATTTTTACATTTTGAAAAGTTGCTGCTTGTTTACTGAAAAGCCAAGTACAGTACAGCATTTTTCACATTTATTGTCCAACAATTAACTAACTGCATACCCCTCGATTAGTAATGGCTTAGCTCTCATCTCATACATTTCTGAAAAAAATATAGTAGCATTTTTCAGAGTTCTTTGTAATCTTTCACAATTTTGGCACTGAAGTACTAATATATATATATATATATATATATATATATATATATATATATATATATCAATACACACACCTACCCTATATATAAGCAGGGGGCAAACCCCCCCTGCACTCATCATGTGGGTAACTGCACGCCCCCCCACTACTTAAATATACTAACTCTGAAGTCGCACTTAAAAGACAAAGACACTAAACCCATCACTACATACTCTATATTCCCCTTGCACAAACACACACCGCATATGTACAAACACCACCACTCTCAAAACTTACACACTCACACTCTAACCTACCTACCTAACGTAACATGCACCTAAAACTTCCCAACACATTCACATACACTCAAATCCCTACCCAAAACCCTTAAAAAAACAGCACTTACCTGAATATCCACATATATCACCACAACGGCAGGCAAACATTATCCCACAGCACACCGCACCTTAAAAACACAGCAAATCCCATGTACAGCACCACCACAACTGCGAATTAGAGACTTTGAATTCAGTCAAGTGCAGTTTCGCTCAGCTGCACTTTCGGCACTTCCATCTCGAGATACTGAAATTTGAGATTTCAGTATTTTGAGATAGTAAAGTGCTTCAGTGTGTTTGTGTGTATGTATGTGTGTATATATATATATATATATATATATATATATA